>NW_027513306.1:0-226036 GCF_048772815.1 Callospermophilus lateralis | reverse complement strand
GGGTTTCAGGTAGAGAGTGAATGTAAATGTCAGCACAAATGAACAGTCAAAATGATGAACTGGGAATTTATGAAGGAAAGCCGATATCAATAGAGACATTAGGATATCAGGCAAAGTAAAGTGAGTGATAGGATTAGACATTTTCAACAGGGTTGAGTTTGAATATATAATCTTAGAAAGAAACAAATATGTAGTCAACAATTGGATTGACATTTGAGAGAATTAGGCAACCTGGACATGGATGTTTTTAGAAATCCATGCTCACTTTAAATTTAGGCTTTGGTACAATCATAAGTGTGACCTTTGCTTTATTTTCCAGAATATTACTGTGATAAAATGTATATGTAGATCAGGTGACATGAGTATTTCTTCCACCATTTCTGGGAACAATATTTTGAAGACGTATAAATGAGTATTGGGGGTAGAAAGTGGTGTAGTATCTGTCTAAGAATATAGAGATAATGCAAGAATAGACCATACTGTGAATAAATAATATAATTGGTCCGCTTTAAATAATGGATTGAGTTGATATCTGAAAATATACAGAAAATCTAATGTTGATACAAAATCATTCATTCCAACCAGTTATACTTCTAATGGTAATATTAAGGTGATATTTCATCATGAAGAGTGTGTGAGTTATGCTTCAAAAGTGATTATGGAAATCGAAAATAATGTGTTTAGAAAGAAGTCTTGTTAAAAAAAATGGAGGAATACATGTGTTCTGAAGAATGAAGTTATTGAAAGTGAAACAAATGCCAATAAATTTGCTAACTTGTGTATGAAATATATATCTTATGATGTGCATAAACTGAAGAAATAGTAATGTACAAGTGTTGACTAAAAATGAACATCAAAATACACATCACGTTCCATAATTATCTACTTGTATTGGTGTTAAACTGGGTCAGTTACTGTAGAAATATTAGGATTCGTATGCACCATTCACAGAAGTTAGTTTTTATTTCTAGGAAACAAATATGTATTTCAGGTGGATGAATATTTCTGAGAATAATCTTTGGAATATTTGATTATAAATCCACATACATGAATACGAATAAATTTAGGGAGTGTACATTGAGACCCATATATTTCATATTTTGAAAAACTTGGAGAGTGTACACACACACACACACACACACACACACACACACAGACATTAAAAAGTAGCAATATATATGGAAATCGAAATTCATCATGAAATGTATATCATCCACTGATCCAAAAATATTCATTATACTGAACATGATTTTATTTATCATGTTGTTCATCTACGAAGCTCACCCATAGGTTGAAATTTCAGTTCCAACTGTGTTTAGGTGGAGTGATCTCTTCTCCCAATTTGTATCTGCAAAGTCAGCCACCTCACAAGAATGTACATGTGATAACAGGTATGATTCAATATGTGCATATAAAATAACATGTGCTGAATTGGCTACAGAGAAAGGCAGAGAGGAATTCATCTATTTGTTAACTTTAAAAACACATGGAGAACTATTTCAACAAAATATTGACTAGATTTATAAGTCCTACCCTGTATAATGCAAAAGGCAAGTCCAGCAATACACTATGTCTCGTCTAAACTGCTTGTATTTCTATTCGGTTTGGGTTATTTTTCTCCATCATATTAGAATTAGTAGTCAGAGTCTAGTAGGGTATGCGTTAGTGTCAGGCATTCAGCATTTTGAATTGAAAATAGGAAAATGAATCCAATGTGTATGTAAATATGTGCTTCACAAAAATCTTCCCACTCTAATCCAGAACAATGCCTTGACTTTACCTTCACTCCAAGTAAAATACAATTAGAGTGGACGAGTTAGAAAATCTGTGAATACATATCTAGAATGTAATATGCTCAAGAGTTCACAAACCTTGAAGGTGGTAGAGGAGTTTCCAAAAGTAAGGGACAGGTAAATACTCCACAAAAATGGAGCTCTTCTGGACTAAAGACTTCTGGTGAAACTGCCTTTGAGTTTGGGCACTTGAAATATTTGTTGTTGTCAGGAGTTTTAGCTTTTTTTGTAGAGAGACCATCAAAGCTAGGTATGTATCTAAGTGACCTGGAGGACATGGTTTCTTATTTTCTAATGAACATGAGGCAGCAGTGCTGAATTCTCTCTTTGTAGGTAAACTGTGGCCACTGCGGGCAAACTCTTTCCGTGTGGACTGTAAAGCCATCTGGCCATCCTCCACTTGTCGATGTGTTTCTTGCTGCTGCAATGTGAGTTTGGTATTTGCTTCACAAAATACAAGGAGTTAAACTGGGACACAGTGCTAAAGGGAGTTCTGTCACGTGTGGTGTGTCAGGTTCTGCTGGATAATGAACCAACCAGGCTTCAATCCCACATAGCTTGCATCCTTAACCATAGCAATCTGATTCTGAACATTGCCCTGAAAACTCTCCACATAACAAGATGCCTTTACATAGAAGGGTCTGCTGGGTGCACCATGTCAGTCACAAGCCATTTGGAAGCCAATGGCAGAACCACATTGCCCCACCACAGATATTTTATCACACAACTGCACACGACTTTTCTAGGCCCATTTCACATCAGGCTCCAACTTACTGGCATCTCTGTTCTACACCATTTTCATGGTCATGGGAATTTCAAAAATTTCATGGTATTTATCTAGCCATTTTACAAGAATGATGTTGGAGGCACTTTGTGTTTAATTTCATTCAGGAACAATTAAATGGTGAGGAAGCTCATTTCAATGAAAGCTCTGGAGAAATCTCACAGGCAAGGCTTCCAAAGAGTGGCCAAAATTTCACAGGAAGCCAGACCTATTGCTGTCTACAATGTGAGGTACATGTGTGTTTTGACTCTCAACTATGGCTGCCATGTCTTTCAGAATAAAACCATGTGATATCCTGGATTAGATTCCCAGTGCTCTGTGGAAAGCAAACCTGGGCCTAGATCTCGGTTTCCAAGGGTGACTCTCATGCGTGACCAACTAAAATCCCAACATATTTCATGATAACACTTCTCTAAGTCAGCTCTAGAACTCAGTCTCTAAGGGGAATCACACCAGAGTTCAGCCCAGGTATACCCAGTCATATCTTCCAACTACCACACAAATGACCACAATTAAAACCAAAACACTCCCACATGGTCCTCATTTTCTTCCATATATACACTCTCATACTACGCTCTCTCTGGAGGTTTCCATGAGTGGCGAAGTCCAAGACAGTGTCCAAAATAAGCTTTCTTGCCCTTCATTGCCTAAAGTCATGGTGGCCTGGACACCCTTCCTGTGAACCAGGTGTGATCAAATAGGCCTGCCCTTAATACACCTCTGCTTCTCCAATTTGAGGCCTACTGACTGTCAGGTATAGATATTTTTATGTGAATTGGAGTCATGAGAAAACCCAAGAACCTATGTGCTAGACTCTCCAGGGCTTTGAAGAACTCATTTGACACAAAGGATGCGTATTCTCACTTGATGGAGTTCAGTAGACTTACAAAGGAAGGCAAGAGACTTCATCCACAGGGACTGCTCTTTTGGCCATTTTGGGTATGGATTCACACACGGAATGATCCATCAGGTGATGAGAATCTAAGCCACAACCTCACACAGGTCCAAGAGGCTGATTCAGACACATTATCAGGATCAATCACTTGATTTTTTCCTCTGTCTAACTAGCTAGAGAGACCTTCTCTTTTAATTGAATTTTTATCTCTGTCTGACTAGCTCGAGAGACCTTCTCTTTTACTTGAATATTTCTACTATAACTATAATACAACCCAAGAAGATAAAATTATTACTCCATATACTATGAATCAAATTGATGATTTAGATAATTAGTTAAATACTTGGGCAATAATCATGTGCAAATCTAATGTTTCATTTGATAACCACTTACCATCTAATCCTTTATTGTCTTTTTGGTCATCACATCATGTAATTTTTCCAAAAATGACAAGAAAAACACCTATTATAAATGCTACAAATATATTCACTGATGGGTCAAATAATGGTACAGCAGTAATATTTACACCTGATCAAACTTTTACATTTTTAGTACCCAAACAATTAGCTCAAAATGTAGAGATTAATGCAGTATTACAAGCTTTTGTGATGCTTAAAGAATCTGTAATTAATTTATTTTCCAATAATCAGTATATAGTTAGTGCTATAGTATCACTTGAAGATGGTAGTAGGATTTCCCCTTCCTCTACTATTTTCTCTTTGCTTTCGACTATACAAAGTCTAATCTGGGACAGGAAAGATCCGTTTTTTATAGGATATTTCAGGACACATACAGGATTGCCTGGAGCCCTTAGTTTGGGCAATTATTTAGCAGATAAAACAACACATGACATTCATACATATTTTCTATACACTAGAAGAAGCTACAAATTTTCATAAAAAGTTCCATGTCAATGCTAATACTTTACAAAAGTGTTTCAAAGTAACTAAGGAACAAGCTAGACAAATAATAAAACAATGTCAAAATTGTGTGACCTTTTAACCACAAGTTAATCTTGGAGTCAATCCTAGAGGATTGATACATAACCATATTTGGCAGATGAACGTCACAAACTTGCCAGAATTTGGAAAATTAAAATATTTGCATGTTACAGTTGATACTTCTTCTGGATTTTTGATGGGCTCCCTTCTTGCTGGAGAAAAAAACTAAAGATGTTATAGCTCATTGCTTACAAAATTTTGCCACTGTGGGCGTTCCAAAAGAGTTAAAAACAGATAATGCCCCTGCTTATACTTCTACTTCTTTTAAACAATTTTGCTCATCATTTGGCATTACTCATATAACAGGAATCCCATACAATCCACAGGGAGAAGGCATAGTTGAAAGAGCACATGAAACTATTAAAACGTACATATTAAAGCAAAAAGAACAAATTGGGAAGGGGTATATATTCCCCAAAGGTAAACTTAAAATAACCCTTTTACTCTAAACTTTTTAAATTTGGGTTCATCAGGGCTTAGTGCTGCAGAAAGGCATATATGTCCAAAAAATGTACATAAGCCCAAGGTACTTTGGAAGGATATTCTAACAGGACAATGGAAAGGTCCTGACCAAGTAATTGTCTGGAGTCCAGCGTCTGTTTTTGTGTTTCCACAGGGAGAACAGTAGCCAATTTGGATTCCAGAGAGATTAACTAAAGAGATTTCTACAGACCAAAAATAAGATGATTTGGCTCAAACCAATAAGAGCTGATATGCAGAACTCCAGTTTGGCTGTTCTTACATCTGTGACAGAACCAGAATGTTTTTTTCAAATCTATTTTATTATTCCCCTTTCTCATATCATGAAGTTTTATTTTGTTTTTTTTAGCTCATACAGAACTAGGTTAATGTTTTGCTGATCAGTTCTATTTTTGGACAATAGAGTTTTTAGACATTGCAATGGAGATTTCACCTGTAAAAAGTCATAAGGCCTTTAATATTATGTCATGTGTTGTATGTATTATATTATGTGTGCACTTGTGTTTTGTGTTATATGTTTGATTTCACATCTTTTCTGTGTTGACTATATTCTTTTCAAGTTGATATACTTTGTCTTCATTATCTGATGTTCTGACTTCTACTTGATCTAGTCTGTTTGTAATATTCTCATTAGCGCTTTTAATCTGATTTACGGTTTCTTGCATTTCTATGATTACAACTTGATTATTTTTTAACACCTCTATCTCCTGATAAAGCTCATTCTTTGCGGATTTAATTTGTGTGGTTAGTTCCTCTTCAAAATATACTTTCAATGCTTGGATTTGCTGTCTCATGTCTTCTCTAATATTCCGTTCCATCTGAATTAGGAATGCCTTGATTTCTTTCCCTGTCCATATTTCTGATTCTTCTAGGTCCTCCTGTATATTTAGTTTGTCCTGCATTGTTTGTAACCCCTTTTTCCCTTGTTTTTTCATATTGTTCACGTTGCTTTCCAGCTCTGTTTGACTGCTTTGTAACTGCTTTCTCCAATACATTTGTTTTGGCTTTGTATATCTCTGTTGTCTCTCTTTTGTGGTGGAAGATTATGCCTAAAAATTTTGGGCTTTGTTGTACTTTAAAGCTGATTCATTCAATTCATATAAGGCTTCTAGGTTCTGTATGCATATAATGATTTGCTGTTTGTTCTTAGGACTATATGTTTAGGTTGGGTGCTCTGGTGGTACAATGGTTAGTATGTCTCGGCTACTTTAGAAGATTGCTCCACTGAAGGTGGATACTACCAGGCAATTGGATCAGGGTGTTGGTAGTAGCTAGGTATTTAGGAGTCTTATAGACAGCCTCGAGACATTCACCTATTTGCATTTAGACAATTACACACAATGGAAGATGTAATGCTTGGAATGAGAGTTGGGGGGTAGGAGAATGAAGGTGCTCTTAAAAAGAAAAAAAGGATAGAGGGAGAGATAGATTAGAGGGGAATGAAAAGAACAATAAAACTTGAAATGGGATAGAAAGAGAGAAGGAAAGGGGGGGAAAGGAACAGGGAGAGAAGAAGGAGAGAAAAAAATATCAACAACAGCAACAACAACAACAAAAAAATTAAAGTCTTAGAGATCCACCTTCTTCTCTTCCAGTAGGCGGAGCTGTGCCTTCCAAGCGGAGTGTCTGCTCTCTACCTGCCGAGAGCTATCCCTGTAGGGCGTCTTCTGGGGGTCTCTCAGACTTGTCAGTCCAGAGCCATTTCACTTCTCCAGCTCTTAACCCCCTTCCTCCTGTCAGCCTGCCAGCCAGGTCCTGTTCCCCAGAAGTGATTCTCCAGAGATCTAGTTACACTTGCAGCCCCACCGAGTGCCCCTTTTAAGCCTCAGTGCTGTGGTAAACTGGCGGATAAGACCTTAGGGGTCACCACTGGTGATATGGGGGCCTTGGGTTCTGGGCTCCCCTCTGCTTCCCTACGGACACGACCCCTGAGAAGTCAATGAAGTTTCCTGGCTGCTTGTATCAGTATGGGGAGTCACACACCTGCTAAAGTGGATTTTGAAGGAAAGGAATTTCGCCGGCCGAACTCCGATGATGTCACCTCTCTGCTATGGTGGGCCCCAGGCTTCTTGCCGGATTGACCGAGGGGAGGGGTGGGACTGGTCCGGCCCGGTTCACCTCAGCTCCTGGCGCGTGGAGGCTTGGCTAAAGACTTCTTCCTGCCAAGCTGTGTCTCGGCGTCTAGCAGGACCCAGTCACTTTGGCTGCGGGCCGGTGGACGGATCTGCAGCTGTGCCCGCGGAGCGCAGACTGTGGCTGGTGAATCTCGAACTCCGCGTCTAGTGGCAGGGTCCCACTCGTCCGGGTCACACAGACGCTTCAAAAAAATTCTTGTAGCTCCCGGGCAGTCTCCCTTCAGTGGAATTTTGCTAGGAGAATCTCCGTTGGTAGAATCCAAGAGTTATCCTTGCGACTTTATGACCCCATCACTGGGAGTGCATTAAAAGCGCAGCCTCTCTGCCCGCCGCCATGTTGGATCCACCTTTTCTTTTCATTATATTTAATAATTCTCTTCTAGACAATGTAAATTGTTAAGAAAATTGTTTTCTTTTAGTGCCTTTTGGAATGTTACATAATTCTTTCTTTAGGCATTGTTGCCAGAATTTCTATCTTCATCGCAGTGCATGTGAAGTCAAAGATAAAACCAATCTACAGCTTCTGCAATAGCCATCACTGAACTGCTTGCAGAACTTGCCTGGACTATGTATCACTTGTATGCATTGTGAACTCACCTGCCTGCATTGTGAACTATCTGTTGGTGCAGTGACGTGTGGTAGTGTTGGGGTATTTCTCTGATGATGTCATCAGTGGTACAATTTTTTCAAAGAGAGCCATCAATTGCCTTGGTGTATCTTCCTCCCTTCTGCTTGTCATGGTTGTTCAGCTAAAATTAGGGGGCCAACAGAGATGAGGCAAAGAGCCTCACCCGCCCGCTGGTACAAAGACCTCTCCACAGGTGTGGATGTATACTGGACCTGTAGTCAGTGACGGGTAAGATCCAATTACAATGGTACCAATCTAAGACAGGAGGCTGACACCTTGAGGTCAGGTCATTCGATAATGGGTAAGGACCATATGTACTATTGGACAACCTAAGGCAGGCATGGTCCCTAAGCCACATGCTTGTTGTTTAAACAGAGAGGGTTAGATGTTGAGAGCCACAGCCCAAGGGGCCAAAGCAAACTTTCAGACTGCCAGCTGATGGTTGGCTCACAGCGGCCCCAGCAACATCTAGCTGATTGGCTCCTCTGCGGTGATGCCCATTGGGCTGTTTCCCCACCCTTTCAAATTATGGAGCTGCTTTTTGGGGGACTTTTTTGGCTCTGCTCAAACAACCCAGCCAATCGACCTCAAGAGCAGGAGGAGAGGGGAGGTTGAGAGCTTGTGGGAAGCCGGTGGTGGCAGTTGTGCTCTGAGTGTTTTTTCCGAGGAGCTATTTTTTGGCGTGTGTGGTTCTAAAAATAAAGTTAGCTTTTGACAAGTGGCTCCTGAATTGTGCCCAGCCAGACTGTGTCAATCCTAAATTGATGGAGCAAAATAACCAAAACAGAATAGAAATACAAGCAGTTCAGAGGAGGCATGGTGTATAGCTGGACTTACCTTTTGTATGATAAAGGGTAGGTGTTATAAATCAAGTCAATATTAAATTGAAGTAGTTCTCCATGTGTTTTAAAGATAACAAATCCGTGAATTCCTGTCGCCCTTTATCTGTATCCTATTCAGCACATGTATTTTTGTATGCACATATAGAATCCTACCTGGTATCACATGTACACTTTTGTGAGGTGGCTGACTTGGCAGATACAAATTGTCAAAAGAGATCACTCCTCCTGAACGTTGTTGGAACTGAAAATTAAAACTACGGGTGAGCTTCCTAGTTGAACAAGATAATACATAAATCCATGTTCAGTAAAATGAATATTTTTGGATCTGTGAAAGATATATATTTCATAATAAATTTCGATTGGCATATATATCGCTACCTTTTAATGTCTGTGCATGTGTGTGTGTGTGTGTGTGTGTATATATATATATATATATATATATATATATATATATACACACACTCCAGATTTTTCAGAATATAAAATATATGTGTCTTATTATACAATCCCTAAATGCCATAACCTTAATATTACCATTAGATCTATAAATGGTTGTAATGAATGTATGTATATCAATATAAGATTTCCTGTATATTTCCAGATATCAATTCAATCCATAATTTAAAGTTGGAACCAGTTATATTATTTATTCACAGTATGGTCAATTCATTCATTTTATCTATATTTGTAGACACAGGGTAGACCTATTTGTACACCCAATACTAATTTATACATCTTCAAAATATTGACCACAGAATTGGTGGAAGAAATACTCATGTCACCTGATCTACATATACACTTTATCACAGTAATATTCTGGACACAAAATGCAAAGTTCACACTTATGATTGTACCAAAACCTAAATGGAAAGTGAGCATGGATTACTAAAAACATCCAAGTCCAGATTGCCTAATGCTCTCAAATGTTAATCCTATTGGTGCTAAATATTTGTTTTTTTCTAAGATTGTATATTCAACATCTACCATGTTGAAAATGTCTAATCCTATCAATTAATTTATACTTTGCCTGATTTATTCATGTCTCTATTGATATCTGCTTCCCTATATATTTTCCCCAGTTAACCATTGTGACTGACTCATCACATGTTCTGACATTTACATTCATTCTCTACGAGAAACCCTATTGCTAAAGAACTTTTGGACCAAATCCTATACTCACTCTTCTTCCTAAACTTACTGACTATCTTTCCAATCCTACCGACTACCCTTTTTAAGTGGATGTTTTCTTCTACATTCAATCATCCAATTTACAAGGTCCTATGCCATTGTTTATCGATTTATCTGAGACATCTGTACAGAAGGTATTTCAAAGCTAAGTATCCCAATCAAGGACCCAATGCTCTTCTGGGCTTCAAATCTTACCTAGACTTCTGTATTCATACTTATATTTCACCTGTTTATTCTTGTAAATATCACAGGTTCCCAATGCCATTATTCATCATGCAGAATGATTCCTAACCCAAATCGAACCTGTTATTACCCTAACCATACACTGTTCCCTCAATCTAACTTTACAGATAAGCAGGGACAGAGTTGGTCTTACAATCAGGAGTGTAGGGGATCTTCCACCTGCTGAGAACCTCAAAGGTCAATACAGAAATGATCCATGGAGAAGATGTAGGCAGCAATGAAGGACCTGAGGGAGGAAAAGTCAACTTCCATCGCAAACAACCTGGTCAGGGTGAAGGGATGTGTCTGAATCAGCCTCTTTCATCTTAATGTAGAGAAGATGGACCAAACCAAGCCTGTGTGGAGAGCTGTGCCCAGGTGCCTATGGTTGATATACCATTCTAACTTGTGAAAATGTCACAGCAAGTAGGTGCACCCTCCATCTCATGGGACCCTTGGAAGCAACTGTTAGGACAAAGTGGTTGCCAAGGCAGTGACTTCATTCACTTCCTGAAGGAAGTTACCTCACATAACTTCCTTGGTGATGGAACTCTCTAAACTTGGGATTCAGGAAGCCAGGCAACCACAGCCAGTTCCAGTCCCAGTTCCAGTTGTCTCACTTGTTTGGGTAAACCAAGGACAGAGTCAGTCTTTCTTGGTACCTAGTTATGTGAGGATGGCCAAATGCTAGGAAAGCTAAGAAGAGGGGCCTTTCCTGAGAAAGAAGGTGGTGGCTCACCAGTGACTTTTGACAACTTCACAGAGTTGGCCAAGGAGACCAGAACTGAGACAGCACAGTGCATTTCGTGGAAATATAGTATGTCCCACCCATCATAGGACACTCCGGATAGTCACAGACCTACTTTGGGAAAGGTGGTGTCTTTTTGAGTGTGGGTGTGAGTTTGTGGTTTTGTCTCATGTTCTGAGAATATGTAGGAAAGGCGATTTGTTTGGTTTGGAGAGGACTGTATCTAGTATGTCCTCTGACAAGGTGAGTGTTTCTATTACTGTGTATCCCACTCTCTCCGTGGTCTTAGTATTAGAAAAAGAATGCATCATGGATGTGTTCTGTCTAGTAGAAAGCTTCCCAGCATTCATACTGCCAATTTATGAATGGACTGCGACTAGCCTTATCAATGGGCAAAACCTACTATCTTTCTAAGTTCCTGTTTTCTTCCTGAATTCCGGACACTCTCCAGAATAGGCTCAAAGTTTTGTGTCCAAGCTATGTAGCACCTCCAAGCTCTGTCACATGGCCATGTACTGGATAGCTGAAGGGAAGTGGAGCATGTCAGAAAACTCAGATATCAGGAAACTCAGATACCAGGAAAGTCTCAGTGGAGAAACCCTGCTTTGGGCCATTTGCTTACCTATTTTTCTGTTGCCCTGAATGTAAGGAAAGTCTTTGGCTCAGGCCACCCCTTTGTGAAGCCTGAAGAAAACAGTATTCAAATGGAAATGAGTGGGCATCACCTGTGGCTCTTCGCTTAATTGCTTTGGAAATGGATGTGTCTGAATCAGCCTCTTGGTGCTCGGTGAAGCTGGGGCTTAGATTGTCAGCACCTGATGGATCTAAAGAAATATCCCTTGTGTGCATCCATAACCAAAATTCGAAAAGATCAGTCATTGTGGATGAAGTCTCTCACCTTCCTCTGTTAGGTTCCTGACCTCCATCAAGTGTGATTATTGACCCTTCAGTAAAATGAGTTTTTCAAAGCCCTGCAGATGTGCTAGTGTTGTCTCATGACTACAAACCACATAAGAATCTATACCTGACAGTCAGTAGGCCTCAAATAGTAGAAGCAGAGCAGTATTAATGGCAGGCCTATTTGATCACTCCTGGTTGACAGGAAGAGTGTGCAGGCCACACTTACTTTAGGCAAATGAGGGGCAAGGAAACTTATATTGGACACTGTCTTGAGCTGCGCCACTTATGGAAACCTCTAGCCAGAAGTTATGATGAATATCTATATGGAAGAAAATGAGGGCCATGTGGGAGTGTTTTGGTTATAATTGTGGTCATTTTTGTGGCAGTTGGAAGAGATGACTGGGTCCACCAGGGCTTCACTCTTGGGTGATTCCCCTTATAGACTGAGTTCTGGAACTGACGTCAGAGTAGTATTGCCATGAATTGAGTTGGGATTTTAGGAGGCCACGCATGAGATTCACCCTTGGAATCTGAAATCTAGTCCCAGGTTGGTTTTCCACAGAGCACTGTGAATCTCAGCCAGGATATCACATGATTTTATTATGAAAAACATGGAAGCCATAGTTGAGAGTCAAAACACACATGGACCTCACATTGTACAGTTCAATGGGCCTGGCTTCATGTGACCTTTTGGCCACTCTTTGGGAAGCCTTTCCTGTGAGTGTTGTCCAGAGATTTCATTGAAATGAACTTCCTCATCATTTAGTGGTTCCTGAATGAATTGAAACCCACAGTGCCTCCAACTTCATCCTTGAAAAATGACTAGATGAATACCATCAAATTTTTGAAATTCCCATGACCAGGTGGCACTGGAGAAACTTTGGATGTCCTGTTGCTGATCATGAGTATACAATACAGTGCCTTGATTGACTGGGTTTCATGAAAATGTTGAAGAACAGTGATGCCAGTAAGTTGGAGCCTCCTGAGTAGTGGGCCTAGAGTAGTGGTGTGCAGGTGTGTGATAAAACATCTGTGGTGGAGTCATGTGGACCTTCCATTGGCTTCCAAATAGCTTGTGACTGATATAGTGTAGCCAGCAGACCCTTATATGTAAATGCATCCTGTTATATGGAGAGTTTTCAGGGCAATGTTCAGAATCAGGTTGCTATGGTCAAGGGGCCAAGCTATGTGGGATAAAGGCCTGGTTGGTGCATTCTCTTGCAGACCCTGACACACCACACGTGACAGAACTCCCTCTAGCACTTTGTCCCAGTTGAAATCTTTGTATTTCACGAAGCAAATACCAAACTCAGAGTACAGCAGCAAGAAACACCACGAAAATTGGAGGATGATCAAATGGTTTCACAGTCCTCACAGGGAGACACATAGTCCCCAGTGGCCACAGGTTACCTACAAAGAGAGAATTCAGCACTGCTGTCTCATGTTCATTGGAAAATAAGAAACAAGATCTTTCAGGTCACATAGATGCAGATCCAGCTTTAATTGTCTCACCACAAATGAAGATTAAGCTCCTGACAACAACATATATTTCAAGTGCCCAACCTCAGAGGCAGTTTCTCAAAAAGTCTTTAGGCCAGCAAAGCTCCATTTTTGTGGAGGGTTTACCCTGTCCATTACTTTTGTAAACTCCTCTACCACCTCCAAGTTTGTGAACAACTGAGCATATTGAATTCCATATATATATGCACAGATTTTCGAACTCTTCTCCTGTAATTGTGTCTTACTTGGGGCAAAGGTAATGTCAAGGCATTGTTCTGGATAAGAGTGGGAAGATTTTTCAAAGCACATAATTACATACACATTGGATACCTTTTCCAATTTTCCATTGGAAATACTGAATCCCTGACACTAACCCTTAGCCTACTAGACTCTGACTACTTATCCTAATATGATGGAGAATAATAATCCAA
Organism: Callospermophilus lateralis; assembly: GCF_048772815.1. Taxonomy (NCBI): domain Eukaryota; kingdom Metazoa; phylum Chordata; class Mammalia; order Rodentia; family Sciuridae; genus Callospermophilus; species Callospermophilus lateralis. Next base: position 212,489 of record NW_027513306.1, on the reverse strand, counting down.
ACAGAATAGAAATACAAGCAGTTCAGAGGAGGCATGGTGTATAGTTGAATTTGCCTTTTGCATTATGTAGTGTAGGAGTTATAAATCTAGTCAACTTTTGTAGAAATTGTTCTCCATGTGTTTTTAAAGTTAACAAATATGTGAATTCCTGTCTCCCTTTCTCTGTAGCCTATTTGCACATGTATTTTTATATGCACATATAGAATCCTACAAGGTACAACACGTACATTCTTGTGAGGTGGTTGACTTGGCAGATACACATTGTGAGAAGAGATCACTTCTCCTAAATGCTGTTGGAAGTTAAAATTCGAACTCTGTGTGAGCTTCCTAGTTTAACAACATTATACATAAATCCATGTTCAGTAAAATGAATATTTTTGAATCTGTGGATGATATATATTTCATGGTGAATTTCAATTGGCATATATATTGCTACTTTTTAATGTCTGTGTGCATGTGTGTGTGTATGTGTGTGTGTGTGTGTGTGTGTGTGTGTGTGTATATATATATATATATATATATATATATATATATATACAAACTTTGCAGATTTTTCAAAATATGAAATACATGTGTCTTTTTATACATTTCCTAAATTCATTCATATTCATATATGTGAATTTATAATCAACTTTTCACAAGATTATCGTCAGAAATTTTCATCCACCTGAAATATGTATTTGTTTCCTAGTACTGAAAACTATCTTCAGTGAATGGTGCCTACAAATCCAAAAATTAATACAGTAACTGACCCAGGTTAACATCAAAGCAAATTGATTCCTATGGGACATGATGTGTATTTTGACGTTCATTTTTATTCAAAACTGGTACATTACTATTTCTTCAGTTTATGCACATAATAGGATATATATTTCATCCACAAGTTCGCTAATTTAGAGGCATTTGTTTCACTTTCAATCACTTCCTGCTTCAGAACACATGTATTTTTTCATGGTTCTTGACTGCTCTTTTCATGAGACTTCTTTCGAAACATATTATTTTTGATTTCCATAATCACTTTTGAAGAAAAACTCACACACCTTTCATGATAAACCATAACCTTAATTTTACTATTAGATGTATAACTAGTTGGAATGAATGTATGTATATCAATATAAGATTTCTTATATATTTTAAGATATGAATCCAATGCATTATTTAAAGTGGACCAGTTATATTATTTATTAACAGTATGGTCTATTCATGCATTAGCTCTATATTCATAGACACAAGGTACACCTCTTTGTACCCCCAATACTAACTTATTAATCTTCAAAATATTGCTCCCAGAAATGATGGAAAAATTACTCATGTCACCTGATCTACATATATATTTTATCACAGTAATATTCTGCAGACAAAATGCAAGGTTCACACTTATTATTGTACCAAAGCCTAAATTGAAAATGAACATGGATTACTAAACACAGCCATGTCCAGGTTGCCTAATGCTCTCAAATATCAATCCAATTAGTGACTACATATTGGTTTCTTCCTAAGATCATATATTCAAATTCAACCCTGTTGAAAATGTCTAATCCTATCACCCACTTTATATTTTGCCTTATTTCGTAATATCTCTATTGATATCTGTTTTCCTACATATTTTCTCCGGTTCACTATTGTGACTGACTCTTCATGTGGGCTAACATTTACATTCACACTCTAAACAAAACCCTATTGATAAAGAATATTTTTTTTCCAAAACCTATACTCATTCTTCTTCCTAAACCTAACAACTATCTTCCTAATCCTACCGACTATCCCTTTTTGACTGAATGTTCTTTTCTACACCCAATCATCAAAGTAAACACTGGGCGAGCTTCGGAGGAAGAGACCACCAAAAGACTATCTCATGCAACAGCAAAGGGTTTATAGGGGGTCAGCATGCAGGGGATCGGAGCTCACTTGAATAGAGCAGAGAGCCCTGAGAAGAGCTTAAGCAGAACTTATATACTTTCTTTGGGGAGGGCAGGGAGTGAAGTTTATTGATGGGTGAGGGAGAGTGGGCGGTTTGCATTCAACCGGGTGAGGGAGTACATTCTGCAGTTTGGCATTTGGGGACAGGACATTCTGGGAACAAGATTAGCAAACAGTTCTCAAGATTTCAACAGTGTTTTGTTAAGCATACAGAAAAAAAAGTGACAAGTACCTATTTTATTAATCTTTCATTCCCCACTTCTTCTTCTAGCTACTTTTAATCATAAAAGTGATCATTGTGGGGTGTCACATTCTATGTCTGCTAGTGGGGTATTACCATGAGTTTAACTTGTCCAATTTGAGCTTAGAGAAAAGAAATTACACGGTTGAGCAAACAGGGTTTTATAGTTAGCAATAATATGGAGATTATTATCGGACAGGCCAGGGTTGATAAAAAAGTAGTCAAACAGGGGGACTATGTGAACCAAGACTCAAACCACTTTTTTGGTCCTCTCACTCTCTCATTGACACTCTTCAAGGTGTCTTTTTAATTTAATCATATTTTTTTTTCACAACTCCATTATGCTCGGAATAAACACAACATTCTTCCCAGGAAGTGACAAATACCTATTTTATTAACCTTTCACTTCCGACTATCCCTTTTTGACTGGATGTTCTCTTCGACATTCAATCATCCAAGGTACAAGGTCCTATGCCATTGTATATTGATTAATCTGACCAATCTGTGCAGAACCTAATTCAAATCTAAGTATTCCAATCAAGGGCAAAATGCTCTTTTGGGCTTCAAATCTTACCTAGATTTCTGTTTTCATACATATATTTCACCTATATATTCTCATACATATCGCAGGTTCTCAATACCATTATTCATCCAGCAGAATTATTCCTAACCCAAATCACACATGTTATTAACCCTAACCATACACTGTTCCCTCAATCTAACATTATAGAACAGCAGGGACAGAGTTGGTCTTACAATACAGGAATGTAGTGGATCTTCCACCTGCTGAAAACCTCAAAGGTCCATGCAGAAATGATCCCTGGAGAACATGTAGGCAACTATGAAGAACGAGAGAGAGCAAAAGTCATCTTCCATGGAAAACAACCTGGTAAGGATGAAGGGTTGTATCTCATTCACCCTCTCTCCTTAATGTAGAAAAGATGGACCAACAAAGGTCTTTGTGGAGAGCTGTTCCCGGGTTCCTATGGTTGAGATACCAATCTAACTTGTGAAAGTGTCAGAGGAAGTATGGAAGCAACTGTTCAGAAAAAGTGGTTGCTAAGGCAGTGACGTCATTCAGTTTCTGAAGGAAGTGACCTCACCTCACTTCCTTGGTGATGGAACTCTCTGAACTTGGGATCCAGGAAGCCAGGCATCCAGAACCAGTCCCAGTCCCAGTACAGTGGGATCACTTGTTTGGATTTACCAAGGACAGAGTAAGTCTTTTTTGGTACCTACTGATATGAGGATGGCCAAATGCCAGGAAATTTTGAAGACTGGCCTTTCCAGAGAAAGCAAGAAGTGGCTCACCGCGGGCCCCTGATATTTCACAGAGTTGGCCATGGAGACCAGATCTGAGACAGGACAGGCCATTTCTGGGGAACATAGTATGGCCCACCAGTCAGAGGACACTCTGGATAGTCACAGACTTACTTTGGGGAAGGAGGTGCCTTTTTCAGTGTGGGTGTGAGTTTGTGGTTTTGTCTTATGTTCTGAGAATAGGTAGAAAAGGCGGCTTGCTTGGTTTGGAGTGGAATGTTTCTAGAAAGTCTTTTGACAAGGCGAGTGTTTCTATGTCTGTGTATCCCACTGTGTCCGTGGTTGTAGACATTAGAAAAGAGAATGCATCAATGGATGTGTCCTGTCTAGTAGAAAGCTTCCCAGCATTCATCCTACCCATTTTAGGAATGGACTGCAGGTTGCCTTATCGATGGACAACATGTACTGTCTTCCTAAGTTCCTGTTTTCTTCCTGAATTCTGGCCACTCTCCACAATAGGCTCATGGTTTTGTGTCCAAAATATGTACCACCTCCAAACTCTGTGACGTGGCCATGTAATCCATAGCTGAAGGGAATGGCAAGCATCTCAGAAAACTCAGATATCAGTGTGACCAGGAAAGTCTCAGTAGAGAAACCCTGCTTTGGGCCTTTTGCTTACCTATTGTTCTGTTGCCCTGAATGTCAGGAAGGTCTTTGCCTCAGGCCACCCTTTGTGAAGACTGAAGAAAACAGTTTTAAAATGGAAAGGAATGGGCATCACCAGTGGCTCTTTGCTTAATTACTTTGGAAAGGGATGTGTCTGAATCAGCCTCTTGGCCCTGTGTGAGGCTGTGGCTTAGATTATCAGCATCGGATGGATCTAAAGAAAGATCCAATGTGTGCATCCAAAACCAAAATGGCAAAAAATCAGTCATTGTGGGTGAAGTCTCTTGCCTTCCTGTGTTTGGTTCTTGACCTCCATCAAGGGAGTATTGGAATTTTTGTGTCAAATGAGTTCTTCCAATCCCTGCAAAGGTGCTTGGGTTTAATAATGACTCCAAATCACATACTATACCTGATAGTCAGTAGGCCTCAAATTGGAGAAGTAGAGCAGTATTAATGGCAGAACTATGTGATCAATCCTGGTTCACAGGAAGGGTGTCCAGGCCTCCCTGAATTTAGGTAAATGAGGAGAAGGGAGCTTATTATGGACACTCTATTGGGCTGTGCCATTTAAGGAAACCTCCAGCCAGAGATTATGATGAGTGACTATATGGAAGTAGATGAGGGCCATGTGGGATTGTTTTGATTTTAATTGTGGTAACTTGTGTGGCTTTTGGAAGAGATGACTGTGTTCACCTGGGCTTTAACACTGGCGTGATTCTCCTAGAAGACTGAGTTCTGTAACTGACTTCAGAGTAGTAATTGCTTTGGAAATGGATATGTTTTAATCAGCCTCTTGGCCCTGTTTGAGGCTGTGGCTTAGATTATCAGCACCAGATGGATCTAAAGAAAGATCCCATGTGTGCATCCAAAACCAAAATGGCCAAAAGAGCAGTAATTGTCGATGAACTCTCTCGCCTTCCTCTGTAAGGTTCTGAAAGAATAAAAGAAATTGAAATTGAAATGTAAAGAACCAGGTTTTGTAAAGTTTCCAAGCTGCACTCAGCACCTGAAATTTCTGTGGCAGTTAAGACAATTCCCGGATTTGCACATTAGATGTGTGTTAAAATCTTCCCTGAGGACCTAGTTACTTAACAGCCCCTTCCCAGAAACCATGCAGCTCACCACGTATACATCACAGTGCATTCACCAATCAATTTAAATGTATACCCCTTCTTACGGCTGACCAATCACCCCCTGCCCAACCTGTTCCCGCCAATGAATGTGCTAATCATGTTTTATAGTTGTTATTTGATTTTCCCGCGGTATATGATGATTTGCTAAAGGAGGCTATGATGTATGTAAAGTCCCTGCCCTCTCTAAAGAATGTATATAAACTCCGCTCAAGTGGTTCTCGGGGCTCTTTGTTCTTTGTTCCTCTGAAGTGAGCCCTGAGCTCCAGCACGCTATACCCCCAATAAACCCTTTGGTGTTGCATGAGAAAGCCTGTTGGTGGTCTTTTCCTCCGATGTTCGCCCCACCTTTTCATCTGGAGGCCCCAGGTGAGATATCCGGAGAAGCGGATGAAAGACCCCAAGGGACTCCTCTCGGGGTAAGAAAGGCGCCTCTTTCTGGTTTCGGGTTTCAGGTTAGGGCTTGGCAAAGTGGCTGTCGGTGAAGAGCATTAGCTCTCTCTGACAGTGGGTGGCAGACGTGTCACAGAGCTACTGGCCACGTCCCTGGGGGACACTCCAGAGGACGAGGGAAATCAAGGAATATTAGTTTCATCAACTCGGTTATATTTTGCTTCAGGATTCGGTTTGCCAGCCCATCAGGTTTTGCTGGCTACACAGTTTTGTTCATTGTCCCGAACTCATGTTGAGTTTACTGTCTGTCTTTATTGTCTAACCCATCAGGTTTTGCCAGTTACTGAGTTCTAATATTTGTCTTGGACCCATGTTAAACGTTTACTGTTTGTCTTTGTTTGTGTTGCATTTGTGTCTTCACTGTCTCTTTTTGAGTAACTCCCATTATGGGACAAAGCACTTTCACGCTTCTGTCCCTGACCCTTGATCTTTGGACTGATGTCCGCTCAAGGGCCCAGAATCATTATTTTTCAGTTAAATGTCAGACCTGGCAGACTCTCTGTGCTTCAGAATTGCCCATCCTCAAAGTCGGGTGGCCCCCAGAAGGATCCTTCTACTTCAATCTAATCCGAAAAGTCAGAGATATTGTCTTTCAGCCGGGACCATGTGGCCACCCAGATCAACAGCCATATACCCCTTCCCCAGGATCCTATCATTCAAACCTTCCGTTCCCTCCCCATCTTCCCCCCATTCTTCCTGAGTCACAAGACTGGACAATCCTCCCCCTCCTTATCCTCTGCCCTCGCTCCCCAACCCCCAACACATTCCAGATGATTCTCCCGCCACTGACTCAGCCTCTCCACCACTAGAGGCAATTGGGCCAGACCCAAGCCCTCCAAGGGACTTCTCCGCAGCAGCAGCAGCCCCTCCTTTTCTGGTGGAAGCTGGGCCACCTAAAGAAACCCGCCAGATACGGAAAATAGAAAACTCAGAAGCCACTGTGATGCTCCCTCTTCATCCTTATGGGCCCATGAACCGACCAAACTGGGATCCCAACACCTTTGAAGGTTGGTAGCATCTTTCCACTTATCACAGGGCTCTATTAGCGGGGCTCCGAGTGGCCGCCAGAGGGCCGACTAATTTGGCCATGGTAAGAGAGATAATCCAACGTCCTAATGAGTCTCCCTCTATGATTCTGGAGAGAATTATGGAAGCATATAGGAAATATACTTCTTTTGATCCTCAGGCAGAGGACGAAAAAACATCTGTTGCAATGGCCTTTATCCAGTTTTGATTCTGACTCCTTAATGTGTTCGACTACATGATTGGTTGCCTTTGGTGGCGTAATCAGGGTGCGGCCAACAGTCATCCACCCTGTGGGTCTTGCTGAGGTTGTCCGAGCATAGACAGCAAACTCAACATAGCCCCAACGTTTGGCCTTGGGGTCAGGTATATCTGAAGTATACGATCCATTGTTTTCGGATGAAGAGCCTTTATGCCACTTTAGGTAACTAGAAGTCAACCCTTCAGAGTAGCCAAGTGAGTGGTAAGAACAGCTACCACGTTCATCATGGAACCTGCATGACCAATAGGGACACCCATTATATATCTCAGGCCACCAATGACAATAGTCTTTGGTTTGATTAAAAAGGAAGCAAATGAAAGGGCAGTTCCAGCTACCAGGGACGAAGGTCCTTGAAGGTGACAATTTTAGGGAAATAGAGGTGCAGTTGTGGATGAAGCAAGTAGTTGCATCCACTGCGCGGACCTTCTGCATGCCATGTTCTGAGTATCGTTCCCGAAGAGTGAATAAATACATGGTAGGTTAGGAGGGTAAAGACAAGTCCCAACAGAGCACAGAAAAAAAGCAGAGCACAAAAAACAAGCAGTTAGAGAAGACTAGGGTGTTGGGAGAGCTCATTGTGCCTTCTTTAAGAGGAATTGGGCTGCAGGGAACACCGTGTGAGCCGCAACTTAAATGGGTGAGATGGGTGTGGAAAGCAGGATTAAAGGGGAGCTTCAGGAGGTGATTCTTGGAGTTCCTCTGGCATGGTCCTGTGGTCAGCAGGTGGGGCCTCCTGGTGATATGGCTTCAACCTAGAAATGGGAATCCAGGGAGTGAGATGGTTGTCTGGTAAGGAGAGTTTGGCGGCGGTGGGGGTACAGAGAATGAAAGGATAGGGGCTTTCCCATTTTGGTGCAAGAGTCCCTTTCTCCTCTGGGATATTATAATAGACTAGACTCCCAGGTGTTAAGGGAGGAGTGTTTGGAGAGGAGACTGGGTCCGGAAGAAGCCAGTTCTGACATTTCCAGTGTTCAGAGCGGAGATGAAACAAGAGAGGCAAAGACAAATCTCGGGTGAGAGGTCCTTGTGAAGTGACCAACCCAGAGGGTATAAGAGGTCTTCCATACATTATCTCAAAGGGAGACAGTAAAGATTGTTTCTTAGGGAGAGCTCTGATTCGAAGCAAAGCAAAGGGAAGGATTTTGACCCAGTCTAAGTTTAATTCCATTGTCAATTTGGTAAGGACTTCCTTCAGAGTATGATTTACCCTTTCCACTTTCCCTGAAGCCTGGGGGTAATATGGACAGTGGAAATGCCACTTGAAGGAGAGGGCTTGAGAGACCTTTTGTGTGATCCTAGAAATAATCTCAGGGCCATTGTCATATTGTAGGGAAGTGGGCATATAAAACCTAGGGATGATGTCTGTCAGTTAGATTGAAGCTACAGTGGAAGCCTTTTTATTGGAAGTGGGAAATGCCTCAACCCAAACAGAGAAAGTGTCCACAAAGACAAGGAGGTATTTAGTGTGCCATACTGTGGGCATGTTGGTGAAGTCTACTTGCCAGTCAGCAACGGGAATGCATCCCCGGGCTTGGTGGAAAGGGAAAGGTTTGGGCCTTAAAGGAGTATGAGGTTTGGTCCGCTGACAGATCTGACAATTAGAGGCTATATTCTCTATCATGGCTATGTCAGAAGGGTTGAGGGAGAAGAAGCTCTGTAAAAAAAGGGTCAAAGACTGAGAATTGGAATGGTGTAGAGTATGAAGGAACTTGAAAAGATCTTGTTCTTACTGGAAGAAGTAGGGGCTTCAGATGAGCTGTCTAAAGTGGCCATAATATGTACCCCATAGGGGCCATAATTGGAAGTGGTAGCAGGCATTCGTGGCGCCTGGTCAGCTTTGGCATTGCCCTCAGTGATAAGAGAGCCGACCTTCTGATGGGACCTACAATGGACAACTCCCAACTGGGTGGGTAAGTGGGAGGCCTCCATCAGATTGGTTATAAGAGCCGAATTAGTGATCGCATTACCTTTGGTGGTAAGTAGGCGTCGCTCCCTTCATATTGAAGCATGGGATAATAAGATCTGGAAGACATATTTTGAATCAGTATAGAGGGTGAGGGATTTGCCCTGTGCTAGAAGGCAGGCACGAGTGGCTGCTATAAGTTCAATCTGCTGGTTGGTAGTTCCTGAAGGCAAAGCTTTGGCGTCTATAATCTCAGTGGCTGAAACTACAGCATATCCAGAGTAATGAGTGCCATTCTGCTTAAAGGAACTGCTGTCAGTAAACCAGATAAGGTCAGGCTTGGTGAGTGGTTCCTCAGAAATGGAAGAATGACAGGGGAGGAAATCTTCGAAGGTTTCCAAGCAATTATGAGTTGGTGTGTTAGACGTGGGAGTCATTGGAAGCAGTGAGGCAAGGTTCAGTGCAGAGCAGGGGAGGAAAGTAATATTAGGGTTTTCCAGAAAGGAAGTGAGGAGCGACAGAACTCTGGATGGAGGAAGGGTTTGAAGGCCCTTATAAGCTGAAAGATCTTTCAAGTGATGTGGGGAGTGGATAGTTCAAGGTGCCCCAAAACTCAGCTTAGAGGCTTCTTTGTGTAAAATTTGTCCAGCAACCAGAGCTCTTAAGCAAGGGGCTCACCCACGGATGGTAGAGTCTAGTTTCTTGGAAAATATGCCACAGGTGCAAATGTAGGCCCATAGTTTCGACCTAAGACCCTAAGTGCTTGCCCCCCTTTTTCATGGACATATAGATGAAATGGTCTTGAAAGATCAGGAAGGTGAAGGGCAGGTGCCTTTAAGAGAAGTTACTGAAACCTGCGGAAGTGGTAGATGGGGGAGGAGACAAGAGATTCACTAGGGGGTCCATTTGCTTGGTCATACAGGGGTTTGGATAGAAGAGAATAATTTGGGATCCAGGCCCTAAAATAACCTGCTAATCCTAGGAATGATAGTATTTTGGCTTTCATATTGGGCACTGGAAGATCAGAGAGGAGTTGCCTCCTATCCAGTGTTATTTCCTTTTTCCCGGGTCTAAGGCAAAAACCAAGAGTGGTGACAGAAGAATGGGAAACCTGGGCCTTGTGGGGAGACTCCCTATATCCCTTGTCTGCTAGGAAATTAAGAAGCTGAGCGGTGTGGGATTGAGAGTGTTCCCAGAGGGACTACATAGAAGAAGGTCATTGACATATGGAAGGAGAATAGTGTCAGGACAGGTCGGGTGAAAGGATGTGAGGTCCTGGGCAAGAAATTGGCCAAAGAGATGGGGGCTATCCCTGAATCCCTGTGGGAGGACAGTCCAGGAAAGCTGATGAGAATGGTGGATGTGAGAGTCAGTCCATGTAAAAGCAAAGATATTCTGAGATTCTGAGAACAAGGGAATAGAAAAGAATGCATCTTTTAAACCTAGGACCGAGAAGTGGGTAGTAGTGGCAGGGATCTGAGAGAGGAGGGTGTAAGGGTTGGGCACTAGCGGGTGGATGGGGACCACAGAGGAGTTGACAAGGAGAAGGTCTTGAACCAGCCTGTAGGACACTTTAGGTTTCTTAAGTGCCAGAATGGGGGTGTTGAAAGGAGAGTGTGTAGGCCTAAGATACCCCTTTCGTAATAAATCCTGGATGATGGGTTCTAATTCGAGGAGGGCTGTGGTTGTGAGTGGATATTGTGATTGACTAATATATCTTGAAGGGTCCCGTAAGACAATATGAATAGGACTGCATTTAGCCATAAGGGGTGTAGTTGTGTCCCAAACCTCAGGCTTAACTGGTTTAGAGAGTCATGGGAGAGTGCATTAAGGAGGTGTATCTGCCCCTAGGAACATCATGAGGAAATGAGAGGTAGGAGAGGTGTGGGGTGATATGTGAATGGTGACTTTTAATAGTGAGAGTATGTCCCTTCCCAGAAGGGGAATGGGGCAATGGCTCATAACGAGAAAGAAGTGAGTGAAGGACAAAAGGGATCCCTGCATATAACATGATGGGGGGGTTTGAGGGAAAATCTGTTTACCTCCTACCCTGACAATAGGAGTTTTTGAGGGTGTGGTAGAACCCCAATACTCCCTTAAGACCGAAAAAGTGGCACCAGTATCCAAGAGGAAGGTAATGAAGCATCCATCCACCAGGAAGGTAAACCTAGGCTCTTGATTCTTGATGGTAATAGTCTGGAGGGAAAGCCCAGGGATCCGTCAATCCTCCTCTGCTAAGCCCAAGAAAGGCTGTGGTTGCCTGGCGGCTGACCAACCTCCCTTTCGGGTTGTTGGGCAGTCTGCCCCCCAGTGTCCCCTTTGATGGCATTTTGGGCAGGGGTTGTAGGGTGTCCTCAGTGAAGGACAATCCCTGGCCCAATGTCCCTCCTTACCACATTTGAAGCAAGCTCCCGGGGGTGTCATATTGGGATGGTGTGGTGATGGCCTTCTCTGAATGACCTGGGCCAACATTTGGAACTTGGCATTTTCAGCCCTCTGCCTACGGCATTCACTTTCATCCTCTCTATCATAAAAAACCTTGAAAGCGACAGCGAGGATTTTAGTCTAAGGAGTAGCAGGGCCCTGTTCAAGCTTTTTAAGCTTGGCTTTAATGTCAGGGTAGCTTTGGGCCAGAACATATTTCATTAAGACATGACGGCCATCAGGGGTTTCTGGGTTGAGGTTTGTGTACTGTTAAAGGGCCTTGGTTAGTCTATCCAGGAATTCTGAAGGTGTTTCCTCCTTCCTTTGAATGACCTCCTGCACCTTTTTAAAGTTAACAGCCTTGCGGATGGCCTTTTTCAGGCCCGCCAAGAGGCAGGATGTAAAAAGGTCACTAGACTGTAAGCCTTCAGGGGTGTTGTAATCCCATAGGGGATCCTGCTCTGGGACTGCATGAGGGCCTTTGGGGTGGTTAGGATTGGTCCTATGATTTTCATCAGCATGGGCTTGGGCTAGCTCCCAGACCATTGCCTTTCCTCAGGGAGAAGTGTATTGGCCAAGAGCATGTAGATGTCATTATGAGTGAGACTATATGCTTGCAGGACCCATTGAAACTCCCGAATGCAAGTGGTGGGGTCAGTGGTGAATGAGCCTAAATTCCTCTCTAGCTGAGTAATGTCCGACATGGAGAAGGGCACTTGGACTCTGATGACACCCTCGGGACCAGCTACCTCACAAAGGGGTGCGATTGTCTTGGGGGTGGGAAGGAGTCCCTTAGACCTGGTAACAGGAGGACTGAAAGAGGCAGGAGGCGGACAGGAAGGAGAGGGAGGGGCAGGGAGTGTCTCTTTGGAAGAGGAGGAGGTGGAGCAGGCAGAAGAGGGCGGAGGGGAGGAGGATGAAATGGAAGGCTGAGGATCCCTGGAATCAGGCAGAGGAAGAGGAGGGTATAGTGGGAGAGAAGGGGCAGATAGGACTGGGGGATAAGGTGGGGGTTCATCTGCTGGGTTGAATGAGGAAGAATCTGTGAAGTCAGGAGTAGACGTAGGGGAAGAGAAGGGTTTGCAAACAAGGAGGACCTGAGAGGGAGGGCAGGAGGAGCAGCGACAGGGTGCTGTCTGAGAAGGCTAAAACCTTAAATGCAGGGAATCTCACTCCACTTTTTCAGATGCTGGCAGTAGTTAAAAAGGTCGCAGATGAAGTTTGGATGTAAGGAGCCTTCTGGAGGCCAATGATTGCCATTATCCAGTGGATATGTAGGCCAATCTTGGGTACAGAATTTGATTAGAAGTTTGGGCTTGATGTCTGGTGTGAGGGAGAGTGTGGCCAGATTTTTCATTAGACATTTGAGAGGTGAGGCTTCAGGTACAGATGAAGAGGTGCCCATAGTCACAGGGAGAGAAGGAAGACAGAGAGAGAGAGAGAGAGAGAGAGAGAGAGAGAGAGAGAGAGAGAGAGAGAATAAGAGTAAGCGAGAGAGACAAAGAGAAAACCCGGTCTGGAACGGCTTTCAGGAAGCTCAGGGCGAACGGGGGTCAGGTGGGCATCCCCAAAATGACCAGCCGTCATGAGGAAATACAGAGGGCACTACCTGGGCGTCACCAGTGAAGTGCGATCTGTGAGACCCAATGGGTTCGGAGCCACGGGCAACCTGACGTCAGGAAAGTTTTTGAACGCAGCGGAAAAAGTCAGTAATGAAAACAGAACTCCGGTTCCGGCAGAATGTAGTTCCAGGACGGGAGTTCAGTTTTCCCCGAGCAGAGAGGCAGCTTCAGCCAGACACAGCAGCCCTGCAGCAAACAGCAACTCTAGCCAGCAGCGGCAGCTGCAGCAGAGGAGAAAAAACCACAGAGCCTCTTGTGTAAACTCAGAAGCCTCACGCCCCAAAGGAAAACGGATCACCAGAGGGTCCACTGCGACCAGTAAAGGTCTTAGTGGCAGGAATTTCCTGCCCCCTACAGGGCGTCGAGAGTGTGCAGGAAGATCAAGGTCACAAAACCAGTGGTAGCCCGAAGGGAGTTGCAGAGCCAGGGTCAGGGGACGCTTACATATATCAGATCTGTGGTGGGTGCAGGAAGCCGGCGTCTGAAAAGAGCGGACCATGGCGGAGTGTCTCCGGGGGAGCAGGGGACGGGGCTCTTGTTAGAAAGAGCTCACCCGTATCCTCACATGGGGCACCAGAATGAAAGAACTTCCCACGCAAAGGCACTTCGCTGGGAGAATTCCAATTTTATTGCAAAAAGCTGTGTGCTTATATAGAACTAAGGGGAAGATGGAAGGGCTTAGATAAATGGCAGGCAAACCGTTTATTGGTTAGTTCTTTCAGATATCAGCTCTGGAGCCCAGGAATTAGTTCTTATTGGGGCTAAGGTTCCCCACCAGCGAGATTTCAAATTGGCGCCAGCGGGAGAGTTCACACGGGTGGGAACATTTGGCACCACTGCAGAAAAAAGAAGGTAGGAAGAAGAAGTCCTTAGGCACCATGTTGGGGTTTTTCTCTGGGGTATGGCTGCCGTTTATACTTTTCCCAACAATGAGTATACCAGACAGTGCCTTGATTGACTCGTTTTCATGAAAATGGTGTTTAACAGAGATGCCAGAAAGTTGGATCCTGCTGAGTAGTGGGCCTAGAGCAATGGTGGGCAGGTGTGTGATAAAACATTTGTGGTGGGGCCATGTAGATCTTTCATTGGATTCCTAATGGCTTGTGACTGACATGGTGAAGCCAGCAGACCCTTATATGTAAAGGCACCTTGTTACATAGAGAGGTTTCAGGACATTGTTCAGAATCAGGTTGCTATGGTCAAGGGGGCAAGCTATGTGGGATAGAGGCCTGGTTCTTGTATTCTCCTGCAGACCCTGACCCACCACACGTGACAGAAATCCCTCCTGCACTGTGTCCCCGTTGAACTCCTTGTATTTCATGAAGCAAATACCAAACTCCCAGTGCAGCAGCAAGAAACACCATGAAAATAGAGGATGACTATATGGATTCAACGTCCACACAGGGAGACATTCAGCCCCCAGGGGCCACAGTTTACCTACAATGGAAAATTCAGCACTGCTGTCTCATGTTCATTGGAAAATAAGAAACCATGTCCTCCAGGTCACATTGATGCAGACCCAGCTTTTATGGTCTCACTAGAAAGGAAGCTAAAGCTCCTGACAACAACATATATTTCAAGTGCCCAACCTCACAGGCAGTTTCTCAAGAAGTCTCTAGGCCAGCAGACCTTCAAGTTTTTGGAGGGTTTACCCTGTCCCTTACTTTTGGAAACTCCTCTACCACTTCCAAGGTTGTGAACTTCTGATCATATTCTATTTTAGATATGTATTCACGGATTTTCTAACTTTTCTCCTCTGATTGTGTCATACTTGGGCCGTAGGTGTTGTCAAGGCATTGTTCTGGATGAGAGTGGGAAGATTTTGGTGTAGCACATATTTACATACACATTGGATTCATTTTTCAATTTTCCATTCAAAATACTGAATCCCTGACACTAACACATACCCTACTAGACTCTGACTACTAATCCTAATATGATGGAGAAAAATAACCCAAACAGAATAGAAATACAAGCGGTTGAGAGGAGGCATGGCGTATAGTTGGTCTTGCCTTTTGCATGATATAGGGTAAGAGTTATAAATCTTGTTAATTTTTTGTTGAAATAGTTCTCCATGTGTTTTTAAAGTTAACACATATGTGAATTTCTGTCTCCCTTTTTCTGTAGCCAATTCAGCACATGTATTTTTATATGCACATATAAAATCCTACCTGGTATCACACGTACATTTTTGTGAGGTGGCTAACTTGGGAGATACAAAGTATGAGAAGAGATGACTCCTCCTAAATGTTTTTGGAACTGAAAATTCAAACTATGAGTGAGCTTCTTAGTTGAAAAACATTATACATAAATCCATGTTCAGTAAAATTAATATTTTTGGATCTGTGAATGATATATATTTCATGATGAATTTTGATTGGCATATATATTGCTACTTTCTAATGTATCTGTGTGATATATATATTTTCAAAATATGAAATATATGTGTCTTATTATACACTCCCTAAATAATTCACTGATGTTCATGTATGTGCTTTTATAATCAACTTTTCATAAGATTGTTTTTAGAAATATTCATCCACCTGAAATACATATTTGTTTCCTAGTACTGAAAACTCACTTCAGTGAATGGTGCAAACAAAGCCTTATATTTCTACAGTAACTGACCCAATTTAACATCAATGAAAGTAGATTTCTATGGGACATGATGTGTATTTTGATGTTCATTTTAATTCAACACTGGTACATTACTATTTCTTCAGTTTTTATACATCGTAGAATATACATTTCATTCACAAGTTCACAAATTGAAAGACATTTGTAACACATTAAATCACTTCCTGCTTCAGAACACATGTATTCCTCCTTGTTTTTGACTGGTTATTTCATGAGACTTCTTTCCAAACACATTATTTTCGATTTCCATAATCAATTTTGAAGCAAAACTCACACACATTTTATGATAAACTACAACCCTAATATTACCATTAGATATATAACTGGTTGGAATGAATGTATGTATATCAATATAAGATTTCCTGTGTATTTTGGGATATCAATTTATTCCAATTTCTAAATTTGGAAACAGTTATATTATTTATTCACAGTATGGTCTATTCATGCATTCTCTCTATATTCATACACACATTGTACACCTATTTGTGCCCCCAATACTAATTTATATCTCTTCAAAATATTGCTCTCAGAAATGGTGCAACAAATACTCATGTCACCTGATCTACATATACATTTTATCACAGTAATATTCTGGGCACAAAATGCAAAGTCACACTTACGACTGTACCAAAGCCTAAATGGAATATGAGTATGGATTATGAAAATCACCCATGTCCAGGTTGCCTAATGCTCTCAAATGTCAATCCTATTGGTGACTACATATTTGTTTCTTCCTAAGATTATTTATTCAAACTCAAGCCTGTCGAAAATGTCTAATCCTATCAATCACTTTATCATTTGCTGATTTTCTAATGTCTCTATTGATATCTGCTTTCCTACATATTTTCCCCAGTTCATCATTGTGACTGACTCTTCACATGTGCTGACATTTACATTTTCTCTCTACCCAAAACCCTATTGCTAAAGAACTTTTTGTCCAAATCATATACTCACTCTTTTTCCTAATCCTACCAACTATCTTCCTAATCCTACCAACTATCCTTTTTTGACTGGATGTTCTCTTTGACATTCAATCATCCAAGGTACAAGGTCCTATGCCATTGTGTATAGATTTATCTGAGACACATGTGCAGAACATAATTCAAACCTAAGTATCCCAATCAAGGATCCAAAGCCCTTCTGGGCTTCAAATCTTACCTAGATTTCTGTTTTCATAAATATATTTCCCCTCTATATATTCTAATAAATATTGCAGGTTCCCAATAACATTATTCATCCAGCAGAATGATTCCTAAGCCAAATCAAACATGTTATTAACCCTAACCATACTCTGTTTCCTCAATCTAACTTTACAGAAAATCAGGGACAGAGTTGGTCTTACAATACAGGAATGTAAGAAATCTTCCACCTGCTGAGAAATGAAAAGGTCCATGCAGAAATGAACCCTGGGGAAGCTATAGGAAGCTATGAAGGACCTGAGAGAGCAAAAGTCATCTTCCACGACAAACAACCTGGTCAGGATGAAGGGGTGTGTCTGAAGCAGTCTCTCTTTTCTTAATGTAGAGAAGATGGACAATACCAGGCCTGTGTGGAGAGCTGTTCCCGGGTGCCTATGTTTGATATACCATTCAAACTTGTGAAAGTGTCACAGGAAGTAGGGGCAGCCTCCATCAATTGGGACACTTGGAAGCAACTATTAGGACAAAGTGGTTGCCAAGGCAGTGACCTCATTCAGTTCCTGAAGAAAGTGACCTACATCACTTTCTTGGTGATGGAACTCTCTGAACTAGGGATCCAGGAAGACAGGCACCCAGAGGCAGTCCCAGTCCCAGTCCCAGTGGCCTCACATGTTTGGATTTACCAAGGACAGAATCAGTCTTTCTTGGTAACTACTGATGTGAGGATGGCCAAATGCCAGGAAGGTCTGAAGAGGGGCCTTTCCTGAGTAAGCAGGTAGTGTCTCACCACTGGCACGTTACAACTTCACAGTGTTGGCCAAGGAGTCCACATCTGACATAGGACAGTCCATTTTGGAGTAACATACTATGGCCCATCAGTCAGAGGACACTCCGGATAGTCATAGACCTACTTGGGGGAAGGAGGTGACTTTTTGGGTGTGGGTGTGAGTTTGTGGTTTTGTCTCATGATCTGAGAATAGGTAGGAAAGTCGGTTTGTTAGGATTGGAGTGGACTGTTTCTAGTAAGTCTTTTGACAATGCGAGTGTTTCTATGTCTGTTTATCCCACTGTGTCCGGGGTTGTAGACATTAGAAAAGAGAATGCATCAATGGATGTGTCCTGAATAGAAGAAAGCTTCACAACATTCTTCCTGCCCAATTTATGAATGGATTTTGTCTTGCCTAATGGATGGGCAACAACCACTGTCTTCCTAAATTCCTGTTTTCTTCTTGAATTCTGGCCACTCTCCAGAATAGGCTCATGGTTTTGTTTCCAAGACATGAACCACCTCCAAGCTCTGTGACATGGCTATGTACTGGATAGCTGAAGGGAATGGGATCATCTCAGAAAACTCAGATATCATTTTAGAAACCCTGCCTTGGGCCATTTGCTTACCTATTGTTCTGTTGCCCTGAATGTCAGAAAGGTCTTTGCCTCAGGCCACCCCTTTTTGAAGCCTGAAGAAAACTGTTTTCAATGGAAATTAATGGGCATCACCTGTAGATCTTTGCTTAATTGCTTTGGAAAGGGATGTGTCTGCATCAGACTCTTGGCCAGGTTTGAGGTTGTTTAATAGATTTTCAGCACCTGATGCATCTAACGAACAATTATATGTGTGCTTCCAAAACCAAAATGGCCAAAAAAGCAGTCATTGTGGACGAAGTCTCTCGCCTTCCTCTGTAAGATTACTGATCTCCATCAAGTGAAAATAGGGATCCTTTTTGTCAAATGAGTTCTTCAAACCCTGCAGAGGATAGCCCATAAGTGCTTGGGTTTTCTCATGATTCCAATTCACATAAAGAATCTATACCCGAGAGTCAGTAGGCCTCAAATTGGAGAATCAGAGCAGTATTTACGGCAGGCTCATTTGATAACTCCTGGTTCTCAGAAAGGGTGTCCAGGCAACCCTGACTTTAGGCAAATGACGGGCAAGGGAGGTTATTTTGTACACTGTCTTGGGCTGAGCCCCTCATGGAAACCTCCAGCCACAGGTTATGATGAGTGTCTATATGGAAGAAGATGAGGGCCTTGTGGGAGTGCTTTGGTTTTAATTGTGGTCATTTGTTTGGTGGTTGGAAGTGATGACTGGGTCTATCTGGGCTTGAACTCTGGTGTGATTCCACTTATAGTCTGAGTTCTCGAACTGATCTCAGAGAAATATTGCCATAAACTGTGTTCAGATTTTAGGAGGCCATGCATGGGATTCTCCCTTGGAAACTGAGATCAAATACAAGGGTGGCTTTCCACAGAGCCTCGGAATATCAGCTAGAATATAACATGATTTTATTCTGAAAGATTTGGCAGCCATTGTTGACAGTCAGAACACCCATGGACGTCACATTAAAGACCTCAATGGGCCTGGCTTCATGTGACCTTTTGACCACTCTATGGGAAGACTTGCCTGTGAGATTTCTCCAGAGAATTCATTGAAAATAGCTTCCTCACCATTTAATATTTCCTGAATGAACTGAAACCCACAGTGCCTCCAACTTCATCCATGAAAAATGGCTAGATAAATACAATGAAATCTTTGAAATTCCCTTAACCAGGTGGCACTGGAGAACCTTTAGATGTCTTGTTGCTGATCATGAGTGTACCAGAGAATGCCATGATTGACCGGGTTTCATGAAAATGGTGTAGAACAAAGATGCCAGTAAGTTGGAGCCTGCTGAGAAGTGGGCCTATTGCAGTGGTGGGTGGGTGTGTGATAATACATCTGTGGTGTGGCCATGAGGATTTGCCATTGCCTTCCAAATGGTTTGTGACTGACATGGTGCAGCCAGCAGACCCTTCTATGTAAAGGCATCATTTTATATGGAGAGGTTTCTGGGCTAAGTTCAGAGTCAGATTTCTATGGACAAGGGGGCAAGCTCTGTGAGATAAAAGCCTGGTTGGTGCATTCTCCTTCAGACCCTGACCCACCACAAGTGACAGAACTTTCTTCAACACTGGGTTTCAGTTGAACTCGTTGTATTTCATAAAGCATATACCAAACTCCCAGTACAGCAGCAAGAAACACCACAAAAAGTGGAGGATGACCAAATGGCTTCACAGTCCAAACGGGGAGACACTTAGTATCCAGTGGCCACAGTTTACCTACAAAGAGAAAATTCAGCACTGCTGCCTCATGTTCATTAGAATACAAGAAACCATGTCCTCCAGGTCACATAGATGCAGACTCAGCTTTGATGGTATCACTAGAAAGGAAGCTAAAGCTCCTTACAACAACATATATTTCAAGTGCCCAAACTCAGAGGAAGTTTCTCAAGAAGTGTTTAGGCTGGCAGAGCTCCATGTTTTTGGAGTGTTTACCTGTTAGACCAGGACACAAGAAAAGACCACTGACTCTAATTAAAATCAAATTAAATTAAGCTTATTATTTCCACTGGCTGTGCTACCTCTCCCTCACAAAACGGCGGGAAAAAGACAGCAACCCCATCTTTCCTACAGGCAGCTTAATAGCCCAGAAAATTACACAAAAGGGGGTTTACAGATAACAGAACTCTGACAAACATCACACTAATGGCAGTCTACATTTTTTTTTCTGTCCCTACATCAGAGTTCATGAAGACCATTAGAGCCTCAGAGAGGGTTGTTGTCTGGCCAGAGAAGGCAAATATTTATGATGTGTCACTAAAGTTTCAGAGAGGGCTGTTATCTGGTCAGAGAGCCGGGCATGGGTGAGTTCAAGGCATGGGCAGGCATTCCAAGCAGGTTTAGAATTTGAAGTAATTTATGGTAAAGCCAAAATTATCTTTTCATCGCTTTTTGGCAAGATGGCTCCCAATTTAAATTAAAGATCAGGTTGGGTCTATCATTCCCGCCTTTTCTTTGTGTCACTTTCAAATCTTTGATAGATTACGGGAAGAGCACTGAGGAAATTTTAATCCCTCAGGTAAGAGTCTCCAAATTTTTAGAACTCACCCAAAACCGATCTCCCTGATTTTACCTGACTTAATTAATTACTTATATTGATAGTCTATTTATCTTTCTCTCCATTGTTATAAGAAGAGTGGTGTCACTCATTTTTTCTTCTTCTGACCTGAGACAGGGTGACGTGAGTGGGCATGGGATGAGGGACATGAGTTGCCTTTTAGAAGTCAGTTGAGGGACATGAGTTGCCTTTTAGAAGTCAGTTCGGTTTGAAGTCTGATTGAGGAAGAACAGGTTGTAAAGTCATCTGGGGATGGGTTCTTCTATGAGAGAAACAAAAACCATGAGTACTGAATAAATGTTGCAGCACCTGGAACATGTCACTGTATAGAAGTTCCCTCACCAGTCTTTAATATCCCCAGTTATCAGGACTGTCAATTTAATATTTAACTTTTACTGTTACACTTGTCCCTCCCCATAAGATACAGTTTAATAATTTAATGTCATCTGATCTTATAAAATCCTGTTACTAGTATGACCTCTGTGTCTCTTTGAGAAACCTTTAATTCTGTTACTCAGGGCTGGATAATTGTACTAGCAAACACCACGCCAACCTGTGTAGGTTAGGAATATCTGTAGGCCTTAAACTGAAAACTTCTCCCTGTGGCAGGTCTTCTTGATAGTCTCTTTTTATAAGTATCAGGCATTCCTGTCTGAGAATTCTTCTTTGTAGCCACCAGTCTTACTTATTTTGGGAGGCAAACATAAAGTGCATACCTTAACATTATATTATTATTATTATTATTATTATTATTATTATTATTATAATTTAAAATGCCCAGGAATGGATGTATTTTGTTCTTAACTGTCTTTGCTAAGTGTTTAAGATGAAGCAGTCAAACTGACTTTTGTTTCCATCTATTGTTAACAGTCAGCTGACCTTTAATGGGAGTCAATTCTGGGGAAACTTGAGAGCAGATTCTCAGTTCTGCTAGGGCCATTTGCGCTATGTGGGTCCAGATCTTGCTTGACCATTTGGCTTCCCTCGGAAGCATCAGGGATGTCTCCTTTCTTTGATGACTCTCCTCTTCGTAACAAATACACTGATTGGCTTTCTGTTCTCCAGTGGTCTCATTAATCTCCCTGATCAGGAGGAGGTTATGTGGCTCAGAGTTTCAAAGCTCTTTAGAGAAGTCCCCTGTTCCCTGGATTCAGACTGACTCATAGGGCAAAAGCCAAATATTGGTTTTCTTGGCTCTTTTCATTTAACTTTAATTTTAAATCCTAATCTTAAACATCCAGCAAATAAATTTTAACAGCCTTATATTAAGAGTACTGGGCTTTAATGTCTATAACTATATAATTATCTTTTTATTAATTTTTATCTGTATTATTCTGTCTGTATTGTAAGTAATGACTTATTATATTGAATAAACCCATGTTGTGTTCTTAAAGCAACACGTTTGTAAAACAGTAACAGAGAATCTTTAGATCACTTATAAGAAAATTTCAAAATAAAATTAACAAAAGTAAAAATACTTAGCTTGTGTAACAGCTACCCTGAATTTTTTGGCTGAGTTATACATTATATCCCCTGTTTGAGATCCTAGGAATATTGACCTTAAAAAAAACCAACTTTTTAACATAACTTTAAAGAAATATTATCTAACCTACTGGTTTCGTAGTCATTCTCACATGTAGTAAGATGGGACACAGAGCCTTATCTCAGCTAAGGCAGGGCTCTTTATAAATCTTAAGTATTTTAGTTCTAAAGCTAATCCTTATTTTTAAATATCATTTGACAAAGTTTACATAAATTGTTTGAGGTCACATGAACATTAGCTAACACCATGATATCACATTTAAAACATGAATTAAAGAAAGCCTGAAAGTTTTTAACCTTTACATCGATTAGGCTCTCATTAACTAAAAAATACATTTAAATTGTTCTCCAATGTAAAAAGTAACATAAAAGTTTACATATCTTATTGATAACAGGTAAATAAATCCCCAGTATATTTTTTTACCATACAACTTCAGAGCACCAGCTTGATATAATGCTCTTTTAAAGTTTCTACCTTACAGACTTGCATACCTATAAGATATGAAAACATTGATAGCATGACAATTACATTGATGTTTCTACATTAACCAAGTTTAGCTTTTAAAGCAATGGCAGTACAGTGCTCTAAAATAACAGTTCTTATTTAATCAATTGTTTAATTTTTATGGTTGCTTGCTCTGGAGAAAATAAAACTTAATAAATACAACGTTATGGGTAAACTTATGTTTTAAGAAATTTTTGTCTCATTAACACATGACTTATTTTTATATTCTTATACAGACTTTAATAAGAACTTATTCAGACCTTAGTAAATCAATCAGATATCTAAGAAAAGTACTCATGAATGAGCAATCCCATATCAAATTTACTTTACTTATTTATCAAAATACTAGAGAAATGTATTGACAGTGTAAACCATTTTTATGTTGAAGGAAAGGTCCTAGAACCAAGGCATATTAGACATTTTGTAGATATTAATATTTTATTAGATTTTTGAACACCTAAAAAAATTGTAAGCTTAAATTTAAAGACATTGATTTTTATCTGTTTATCCAATTTAAATTGAAACATTTAAATCACGTGAATTAAAGATCTTTGGATCTCCTATTTAAATTTGTTTTAATGAGCGCTTTTTTATGAGCGCTCCTTGTATATGTTAATTTGTGTATCATATATATGATATACGGACATATGTATATGTAGACATACAACACATAACAAAAGTGTGCACACATAATAATAGTAAAGGCCTTGTAGCTTTTCTCAGGTGAAATCTCCATTGCAATGTTTCAAAAAGTCTACAGTTGGTCAAAGATAGAACTGATCTGAAAAACATTAACCTAGGTCTGTATGCTCAAAATCATGAGCTCAAAAAAAAAAGTATCTAAGGAAAAAAAAAAGAGTCCTAGAAAAAGTGACTGGCTAGTAATTAGTAAATACCATACAATTTACCTTTTTTTTCCCTTAGGCCTCAAATCAGTCTCCTACTAAGCTTTCAGGCTTCTTTCATTTACATTTCAATATAAATCATGGCTGAGGTCTGGAAGGAGCAGGAAAAACTGCTATTCTGAGCAGACACCTCAGGCCTAAGGCATTTTAACCATAATTTTGAGGTTCGGATGTTGAAAATTATGATACAAATTTAAGATACAATTCACAAAATTTTATATCTTTACATCTTGTTTTGTCAACAGATACCATTCTATGATTTACTATCCTTGTCCAAATTAATGCAGTGGTACACACAGTGACATTTTCCGAGGCTATCCAATTCAAAATTGGTGAAAAAAAGACTGTATGATTGGGAATTTACTTGCCAACTTGGAAGTAGAGTTCTTCAGTTTTCCATACTAAGTATTTAAGTTCTCTGGCATGAATTATCTGAAATCATAAACTAAACAATTACCTAAACCCGACTTTTAACTGCAAGATTCTGCAATGCTTCAAAAACCCATTCAGATACCAGATTGTTAAAATAAAACATCATCATTTAGACACACATTCAGCTAAGATCATTCCCAAGAAACAATTTATAATATCAACACATTATTGCACATGTCTTAAAGGGCCAGATACAAAGACACAAGACAGAAAGGAGGTTCAGACTATGGCTGTCAGAGAGAACCGTTTAAACCAGAGCAGATAAGAGAAAAATCTCCTACACCAATGTGCACCATAGATATCCACAGGGGGGGGACCACATGTTTTAACAGAGGGGAAACCTGAAATGTAAAATAAAGTGTCTCCATGGTGACTTCACTGCATTTAGTGTCCCCTTTTTCTTTTTCTCTTTTTTAACAAGACAGAGGTGGCATAATTCTTACAGTGCGGGGAGGAAGGAGGTAATTCCCTGAATCAACAGGGCTTTGGCAGCTGCTGGGAGTCCCTCAGTCCCTCCTTTTACTTACAGGATTAGCTCCTCTTGTTCAGTTCCACACCAAGCATGCTTCATCTCCTAATATTTCAGTAGACAGCTCTCACAAAGTTCCGGGGTGGAGGGCGGGTACCAAATTTGTAAATTAAAGTTCGATTCCTCATCTTGACGCCAATTGATACCAATTTAATAATGAGGACTGAGTTTTGAGAAAAAGAAAAAGGGAGGTTTATTGCTTTGCGAACAAAGGAGAAACACAGGGGACTCTGCCAAAGGTTGTGACTCTCTTGATGTGGAGTGACAAGGGGTTTTAAAGGAGTTTCACTTGTTAACCTGGGAGATGCTCAGTTCTTAGGTCCCCAGCAAGCATTGCCCTCTGCAATGGGTGTGCTCCAGGCAGCCAGCTAGGAGCTTCTATCATCCTGCTTAACAAAGGCGAGTAAAGTTCATCGCAGTTCCCTAAAACACAGTCCAAAGGGGTGTCAGGCTTACTCTCTTTATTACCTATTTTTACGTCCAAAATCCTTAAGTTTTTACCACTGAAATCACACAACAAAATGAACAAAAACAAACAAACAATCAAAAAAATAGAACACAAAACAAAACACAAAAAACAGAAACCATGCGCCTAAACAGAAAAACAGTGGAACAGTGCAACATCTTGCTATAGCTCCAGGGTAGGAGTGCATGCGTGCCCGTCGGCCCCTCTCTACAGTTCCAGAGGAATTCCCTACAGAACAGAGGACAGAACGATTCTGGTTACTCTCCTGGAAAGGAGTATATGTGAGCCTCCCCAGGCCACATCTCTGTCATCAGAAGAGATCTCCCTTAACCGGATATCAGATGTTATAAAAGCCCCACTTACCTATGGAGGACTCCTCCACCAGGTGCTTGCTAATAGTTTTAGTGCAAAGGTTCACTGCAGTGCTCCCCGGACTAAAGGCTCTCTTCCTAATATAGAGAAGATGGACCAAATCAGGCCTGTGTGGAGAGCTGTTTCTTGGTGCCTATGGTTGATATACCATTCTAATTTGTGAAAGTGCCACAGAAAGTAGGGTAAGCCTCCTTCTCATGGTACGCTTGAAAGCAACTGTTTGGAAAAAGTGGTTGCCAAGGCAGTGACCTCATTCAGTTCCTGAAGGATGCAACCTCACCTCACTTCCTTGGTAATGGAACTCTCTGAACTTGGGATGCAGGAAGCCAGGCACACACAGTCAGTCCCAGTCCCAGTCCTAGTGGTCTCACTTGCTTCAATTTAACAAGGACAGAGTCAGTCTTTCTTGGTACCTACTGATGTGAGGATGGCCAAATGCCAGGAGTACTCTGAAGAGGGGCCTTTCCTAAAAAAGCAGGTAGTGGCTCACAGCTGGCTCCTGACCACTTCACATAGTTGGATATGGAGACCAGATCTGAGACAGGATAGGCCATATCTGGGGAACATAGTATGGCCCAGCAGTCAGAGGACACTCCGGATAGTGAGAGACCTATTTGGGCGAAGGAGGTGCCTTTTTGGGTGTGGATGTGTGTTTGTAGTTTTGCCCCATGTTCTGAGAAGAGGTAGGAAAGTCGGTTTGTTTGGTTTGGAGTGAACTGTTTCTAGTAAGTTGTTTGACAAGGCGAGTGTTTCTATGTCTGTGTATCCCACTGTGTCCATGGTTGTAGACATTAGAAAAAGAGAATGCATCAATGGATGTTTCCTGTCTAGTAGAAAGTTTCCCAGCATTCATCCTGCCCAATTTATGAATGCACTAGGGCTTGCCATATCGATGGGCAACACCTGCTATCTTCGTAAGTTCCTGTTTTCTTCCTGAAATCTAGCCACTCTCCAAAATAGGCTCATGCTTTTGAGTCCACGATATGTACCACCTCCAAGCACTGTGACATGGACATGTACTGGATAGCTGAAGGGATTGGCAAGCATCTCAGAAAACTCAGATATCGATGTGACCAGGAAAGTCTCAGTGGAGAACCCCTGCAATGGGCCTTTTGATTGCCTATTTTTCTGTTGCCCTGAATGGCAGTAAGTTCTTTGCCTGAGGCCACGCCTTTGTGAATCCTGAAGAAAACAGTTTTCAAACGGAAATGAATGGGCACCACCTGTGGCTCTTTGCTTAATTGCTTTGTAAAGGGATGTGTCTGAATCAGCCTCTTGGTCCTGTGTGAGCCTGTGGCTTAGATTCTCAGCACCTGATGGATCTAAAGAACGATCCCATGTGTGGATCCAAAATCAAAATGGTCAAAAATCAGTCACTGTGGATGAAGTGCCTCACATTCTTCTGTAAGGTTCCTTACCTACATCAAGTGAGAATAGGGATCCTTTGAGTCAAATGAGTTCTTCAAAGCCCTGCAGATGCTAGCCCATAGGTTCTTGGGTTTTCTTATGAATCCAATTCAAATAAAGAATCTAAACCCCACAGTCAGTAGGCCTCAAATTGGAGAACAGAGCTGTATTAATGACAGACATATTTGATAACTCCTGGTTCACAGGGAGGGTGTCCAGGCCACCCTGACTATTGGCAAATGAGGGGAAAGGGAGCTTATTTGGGACACTGTCTTGTGCTGCACCTCTCATGGAATCCTCTTGCCAGAAGTTATGGTGAGTGTCTATATGGAAGAAGATGAGTGCCATGTGGGAGTGTTTTGGTTTTAATTGTGGTCATTTGTGTGGCGGTTGGAAGAGATAATTGGGTCCACCTTGGCTTGAACTTCGGTGTGATTCCCCTTAGAGTCTGTGTTTTGGAATTGACCTCCGAGAAGGTATAAGGTCCTATGCCATTGTATATCCATATTTCTGGGACATCACTACAGAATGTAATTCAACGCTAAGTATACCAATCAAGGGCCCAATGAACTTCTGGGCTTCAAATCTTACCTAGATTTCTGTTTTCATACTTATATTGAAAGGTTAATAAAATAGGTACTTGTCACTTCTTGATTTTCTGTATGCTTAACAAAACACTGTTGAAATCTTGAGAACTGTTTGCTATTCTTGTTCCCAGAATGTGCTGTCCCCAACTGCCAAACTGCAGAATGTACTCGGTCAACCAGTTGCACGCAAACCGCCCACTCGCACTTACCCATCAATAAACTTTCCTTCCTGCCCTCTCCAAGGAAAATATATAAGCACTTCTTAAGCTGTTCTCAGGGCTCTCTGCTCTATTCAAGTGAGCTCTGAGCCCTTGCATGCCGGACTCCCAATAAAGCCTTTGCTGTTGCATGAGACAGTCTCTTGGTGGTCTCTTCCACCCACCCTCGCCCGATCTTTACATCTGGTGGCCCCAGTGAGATCCGGCAGCCGCAGATGAAAGACCCCCAATGGGCTCCTCTGGGGATAAATAAGGCCCCTCTTTCTGGTTTCAGGATTCAGGTTAGGGTTTCACAAAATGGCTATTGGTAAAGAGCGTGAGCTCTCTCCCATGGTGGCTGACACACATGTAACAGAGCCACAGGCCATGTCCCTGGGGGATGAACTCATGAAATCGAGGAACAATAGTCTCCTTTATTCAGTGATATTTTGTTTCGGATTCGGTATTGCCAGCCCATCATGTTTTGCCGGCTACTCAGTCATGGTCTCAGTATTGGACGTCCATTGCCTGTCTTTATTGTCTTGTCTTGTCTGTGTCTTGTGTCATTGCTTTTATTGTCTGTGTATATTTCATTATGGGACAGAGCACTTCAATGCCTCTGTTCATGACCCTTGATCACTAGACCAAAGTCTGCTTAAGGGCTCAGAATCTTTCTTTTTCAGTAAAACGCCGGATCTTGCAGATTCTGTGTCTCAGAATGACCCAACTTTGTAGTCAGATGGCCCCTAGAAGGATCTTTCTACTTCGCACTAATTTGAAAAGTTCGAGATATTGTCTTTTAGCCGGGGCCACGTAGACGTCCAGATCAACAGCCATATATCTTAACTTGTCAGGACCTCTACAAATCTCCTCCTCCAAGGATGAAGCCTTTCCTTGTCCCTGCACCCGCTCCTACTCCTTCCCTCACGATTCTATCTCTTTAACTCTCTGCTCCTCCTCCTGCACCCTCTGTTCTCCCTGAGTCTCAAGACTCTACTGGACTCTCCTCCCCCTCCTTATCCTCTGCCTTCATCCCCCAACTGCCAACACCCTCTAAGTGATTCCCCTGCTGCTGACTCAGCCTCTCCACCATTCAAAGAAGCTAGGATGGCCCAGCACCATCCAGATGACAGTCCCGTGGCACACAGAGCCCCTCCTTCCCTGGAGGAAGCTGGCCCGGCTAAAAGAACTCAGAGAACTCGCCAACGTTTTTACACCTGCCTACTTGGGATAACTGCCAACAACTCCTAGGGACTTTCTTTATGACAGAGGAATAAGAGAAAAACCTCCAAGAAGCTAAAAAAAAAAAAATATCCTCGGACCTGATTGGCGACCAACACAACTTCCCAACATAATCAAAGCCAGCTTACCCTTAAACCAACCCAACTGGAACCCCAACACCTTTGAAGATAAAGAGCATCTGTCCAATTATTGCCTGGCTCTAATAGCAGGTCTCCAAGGGGCTGCTATGTGACCAACTAATTTGGCCATGGTAAGAGAAATTATTCAAAGGCCTGATGAATCTCCCTCTTTGTTTCTAGAAAGAATTATGGAGGCATATAAAAGATATACTCCTTTCGATCCTCAGGCAGCGGATCAAAATTCATCTGTAACAATGGCCTTAATTGGGCAAGCTGCCATGGATATTTTAAAAATTTAAAAGAGAGATTTAGTCAGAGAAGCTGAGAAAGTATACTATAAGAGAGAAACAGGGAGAAAGAAAGGGAGCAAAGGAAGGATGAGAGAAGCAAAAGACATACTAAGGGATTGACCAAGATCCTTGTCACAACAAGAAAGAGGCCAGAAATTAAGACTTAAGGTGACAGTAAGGGTTACCTGGGGCCATGCCAGAGGCCACCCCTGGCCTCAGATCAATGTGCCTACAGTAAAAAAAAAAGGACACTGGGCCAAAAAGTGCCCTATAAAGAGACAGCCACGCCAGCCAGCCATTGTGACTCTGGTGCATGACTAAGAAAGTTGGGGCTCAGATCACTTCCCCTAGCTCAGGGTAACTTTTGAAGTGTAGCGGACCCCAGTAAACTTTGAAATGAATACAGGAGCAGTATACGAAGCCCTTAAGGCCCCATTGGGCCCTCTATCAAATAAAAGGTCTGTAGTTCAAAGGGCTAATGGCAGTAAATATCGGGCTTAGACTACTAAGAGGACCATGGACCTAGGTAATGGAAAAATCCATCACTCCTTCCTAGTAATCCAGGAATGCCTGGACCCATTGATGGGCAGAGATCTGCTCACCAAGCTCTTGGCCTAAATAACTTTTAAACCTGAAGGCTACCAAATGAAATTTCTAAATCCTTTAGTATAAACTCCTATAGTCACGGCTTTAACTAAATTAGTAGAAGATGAACATCCACTCTTCACACCCCCCAAGACTGATCAAACAGGCAAGCTACGCCAGAAATGGATAACAGATTACGCAGATGCCTGGGCAAAAACTGCTGGGTTAGGCCTGGCCGTGAAACAACCTCCAATAACAGTGGAGTTAAAAACCTCAGCCTCCCCAATTAATGTCAAATAATATCCTCTAAGCAAAAAAAGCTAAAGATGAGATAAGGCCCCATATTCAGAAATATCTGACCTTAGGCGTCCTAAGGCCCTGTCAATTGGCCATGAACACTCCCCTGCTACTAGAAAAAAAAGCCAGGAACCGGGACAATCGCCCTGTTAAATACCTAAGAGAGATCAACAACAGAGTGCAGGACATTCACCCCACGGTACCTAATCCGTACAATCTGCTTAGCACTCTGAACCCTGAGCGGAAATGGTATACTGTTCTGGACTTAAAAGATGCTTTCTTTTGCTTGCCTCTGCATAAAGATAGTCATTTGCTGTTTGCTTTCGGGTGGGTAGACCCAGAAACCTGAACCTCTGGTCAACTAACTTGGACTAGACTCCCACTGGGGTTCAAAAACTCCCCCACTCTCTTTGATGAAGCCCTCCACAGAGATCTCAGCAATTTCAGAACTACGCACCCCAAAGTCACCCAGCTTCAATACGTGAATGACCTGCTACTGGCAGCCAACACCAAGGAAAACTGTGAGTCTGGGACCCAAGCACTATTATATGAGCTTGCTCAACTCGGGTATAGAGTTTCGGCCAAAAAGGCCCAAATTTGCTGGCATGAAGTAATCTTCCTGGGCTGTTTCCTTAGGGGCAGTAAACGATGGCTCACTGAGCCCAGAAAACAAACCATTGCCTAGATACCACCCCCATCTAACAGGAGACAACTCAGAGAGTTTCTTGGGACTGCTGGCTTTTGCAGGTTATGGATACCTGGGTTTGCGTTTTTAGCTGCTCCTTTATACCCGGTGTTAGAGGGAGATGCCCAATTCCAATGGACCCCTTATCACCAGGAAGTTTTTTATAATATCTATGGACACTGACACTGAACACCTCAACTTCACTGAGCTCAGGCTGCAATTACAGAAAGCCCTACACTACGTTAAAAATGTACACCAACTCACTCACCTTGGTTCAATGAAACTGCAGGCATTCCTGTAGGATTAAGATCAGAGTTTTCCACTAACCGACTCACAGCGAAAGAAAATAACTGAACGGGTAACAAAAGCCTTTCGAGTCTGTCAATTGGTTAATGCTTACCCTTCAAGTTTCCTAGAGGAAAGCACCTATGAGGAACCAGAAAATGACAATTTTGGGAAGTGGACAATAGTGAAATTAAGCCAGCAAGGTATGGACTTAAATACCTCCTAGTCTTTGTAGATACATTTTCAGGATGGACTGAAGCCTTCCACACATACACACACAAAAAAAAAAAAAAAAAAAACTGCACAAATGATTTTCAAGAAGATTCTGAAAGATATTTTTCCAAGATACGGTCTGCCTAAGGTAATAGGGTCTGATAATGGACTGGTGTTCATGGCCCAGGTAAGTCAGGTGTTAACTGGGACCCTGTGGATTAATTTTAAGTTACATTATGCTTATATACCCCAGAGCTCAGGACAGGTAGAAAAAATAAATAGAACCATTAAAGAGACCTTAACAAAATTAAGCTTAGAGCCCGGCATAAAAGATTGGATTATGCTCCTGCCTTATGCACTGTTTCATGCGAGAAATATTCCCTCTCTTTCTTTGTGTAACCCCACCCCCTAAGAAATTCTCTATGATTCCCATCATCCAGTAAGGGACCTAACCCCAACTCTAAGGCCTAACGATCACTTCCACACCCCCTTGCTTGACAGACTTAAAGTCATTGAAAGAACTCAGCGATACCTGTGGAAACAGCTGGCCACTGCCTACAACCAGGGGAGGAGGGGACTCTAAATCAATATCAAGTAAGAGACTTCGTCTACATAAGACAACATCAGGTGTCATCCCTGGAACCCCACTGGAAAGGAACATACCAGGTGCTACTTATAAAACCTAAAGCGGTAAAAGTAGACGGAATCACTTTTTGGATCCATGCCTCTCATCTCAAGCCTTCGCTGTGTCCAGACTCTTGTTGGAAACTGGAAAAGCCTGGTAACCATTTCAAATTGCGTATTCGCTATGTGGATAAGACTATAGACTCTCCCCTTGGCCACCAGTAGTTCTAACCCTCATCACCCCGTTCAGCAGCAATGGCTGATCACAAATCCTACTAGACAAGAAGTATGGTCTATCTCGCATACAGGCCCCATAGAGACCTGGTGGCCATCTCTCCACCCAGACATTTGTCAGGTCGGTATAGGTCTTTCCTATTGAGATATCCCTGATGAAGAGGATCCCACTAAAATTCCATTAAATCTCTTCTGTACCATAGATAATGGAAACAAACATTATGGATGCAGGGACACGCGAGACAGATTCAGGTTGGCTAGCCTAGATTACTATGTTTGCCTGGCGGACTATCAAAGCCACAAACAGCCACGGCTGTGTGGGGGAGAAGCCGACTTCTTGTGTAAGTCAAGGGAATGTGAGCATACAGGGGCTGCCTGGTGGAACCCAAACTCCTCATCAAATTCAGTACACAGCATTGGCCATATTACCAATTAGACAACCAAATACTATGGCCCCCAGAGGGTTCTCTAGATCCTCAAATTCTGAGTGACATTTTTAACTTCGGCAAGTTCTCAAAAGGGGGAAATTTCCCTATGTGGAATCCTTTTTCCTCTTTTGCTCACATCCTGTACTATGCTTCTCCAATAGTTCCTCACCCTCAGCCTTCTGCTCTAGACTCTATGCTATCACTCCCATCTTAGCAACCTGATTTCTCCTCTCCAATTACTAAATCAAAAACCCAAACCTCCGCTGGTTCTCAGAACATTGCCCCGTTGCTGAGGTAGCAGGTACCGAGGTACCCCTTCACCCACTCACTCCTCTCTTTTCCTGTCAGGGCCTGCACTAGGTCCCACCAAGTCCTCTAGCAAGCTAACCCAAAGCTCAAACCAGCTGAGAAGAGCCCTCAGACCCCTATCCACGATGTAATGAAAATGGCATTTAAAGTTGCTTTGTCATCACTGAAAAGAGGTTTCTAAGAATTTAAAGTCCCTCAAAGGCTTTTTGGAATATTTACTCCCATCTTCCCCTCTGCTCTACCTGTTCTAATGCTCAAGTTTTGTTCTAGGAAAATCCCAAACCCCTTTACCATTTTTCTTTTACATCTCTCTTTTCTCATTCTTAGATCCACGGAGCTGCTCTCAGCCTCGACTACCCCGTCTTCCCCCTCTGTACCAGGTCCACAGAAATGTCTTAAATGACCTTCTCCAGAAGTCTTCACCAAGGCTTACTTTAGGTCTTTCAGCAAAAGAGTCCCTCTGAAAGAGTTCAATGTACATAAACTTCCACTTTTCGTGTTGCCCTGTTCTACTTGGCCACTGGCTGGAAAAATCACCACCCCTAAGCTAGACACTGCCTTTCCAGTTTTTCACAAAATATGTGAACAAGGCCTCTGGCCTTGATCTGGGGCTTCACCGAGATGCCTACATTTCTAAGATAAAAAAGTTAGCAACTGGTCTCCATGGTGACAGCTGGCAGGGAGAAAAAAAAGAGACAAAAAAGCTCTCCCCTTCCAAGGTGTCCTTGAAAAGTTAACTTGCCCAGAACAGAGGAAAAAAAAAAAAGAAACAAAAACTAATTTTTGTGAATTTCTGCAGACTGTGAACTTCTGAGCCCCTTCCCTTACATGTTGGGTACAAATTCTAAAACTACCAAAACTTGGGGTTCAGGGGATTAATTGATTACAACAGAAGCAATGCCCTCTAAATCCGGATGCAACCAAATAAGAATGTTTTCCTCACTTTGGTGCTATTTTAGGTGCATTTTGTTGTCCATTCCTAAAACAGTATAATTCTATACACTTTAACATTATTTATGTTTACATAAAATGGTCAATAGATGTGATTAATTATGTAATGATGCAGATGTTTTTCAGAGTGCTCTATCATGACGTAGGTTCATTTAAAGTTCAAATAGGGGGGCATACAACCCGGTTCCACCGGGAACCTGTATCCCTCACTTTGGCCATCCTATGAGGAATAATAATTGCTGAAGGGGTGGGCATAGGAACAACTGCCCTAGTCCATGAGACACAACAAAGACACAATTAGAAGCAGAAATAGACCAAAGCTTAAAGACATTAAAAACCGACATCACAGCTTTACAGGAATTTTAACCTCTCTCTCTCTGAAGTTGTTTTACAGAGCAGGCGAGTGTTGGACCTCCTCTTCATGAGAGAAAGTTGCCTTTTTGCTTGCATTGAGGGAAGAATGTTGTTTTTATGCCGACAATACTGGAGTTGTAAAAGAATCTATGAGTAAATTAAGAAAACGACTTGAAGAGCGTCAAAGAGAGACAGAGGCCCCAGAAGGGAGGTTTGATTCTTTGTTCACATAGTCAACCTGGTTAACTATGCTTTTATCTGCCATGGCCGGTCCATTTATAATCCTCATATTATTGCTAACGGTAGGACCCTGTTTGCTCAACCGTGTAGTTTCCTTTCTAAACCAAATCGAACATGTTATTAAACCTAACCATACACTGTTCTCTCAATCTAATTTTACAGAAAAGTGGGGACAGAGTTGGTCTTAAAATACAGGAATATAGAGGATCTTCCACCTGCTGAGAAACTCAAAGGTCCATGCAGAAATGATCCCTGGAGAAGATGTAGGCAACTATGAAGGACCTGAGACAGCAAAAGTCTTCCATGGCAAACAACCTGCTCAGGATGAAGGGATGTGTCTGAATCAGCCACTCTCTTCTTAATGTATAGAAGATGGACCAAAGCAGGCATTTGTTGAGCTGCTCCTGCATGCCTATGGTTGACATACCACTATAACTTGTGAAAGTGTCACAGTAAGTAGGGGCAGCCTCCTTCTCATGGGAACCTTGGAAGCAACTGTTAGGACAAAGTTGTTGCCAAGGCAGTGACCTCATTCCGTTCCTAAAGGAAGTGACCTCACCTAACTTCCTTGGTGATGGAACTCTCTGAACTTGGAATCCAGGAAGCCAGGCACAAAGAGCCAGTCCCAGTCCAAGCCCCAGTGGTCAAACTTATTTTGATTTACCAAGGACAGACTCAGTCTTTCTTGGAACCTACTGATGTGAGGATGGCCAAATGCAAGGAAAGCTATGAATAGGGGCATTTCCTGAGAAAGCAGGCAGTGGCTCACCGCTGGCCCCTGACAACTTCACAGAGTTGGCCAAGGAGACCAGATTTGAGACAGAACAGGCCATTTCCAGAGAACATAGTATATCCCACCAGTCAGAGGACACTCCGGATAGTCACAGACCTACATGGGGGAAGGAGGTGCCTTTGTGGTGTGGGTGTGGGTTTGTGGTTTTGTCTCATGTTCTGAGAATAGGTATGAAAGGTGGTTTGTTTTGTTTGGAGTGAACTGTTTCTACTAAGTCGTTTGACAAGGTGAGTGTTTCTATGTCTGTGTATCCCACTATGTCCGTGGTTGTAGACATTAGAAAGGAGAATGCATCAATGAATATGTCCTATCTAGTAGAAAGCTTCCCAGCATTCATCCTGCCCTATTTATGAATGGACTGCAGCTTGCCTTATTGATGTGCAACACCTGCTATCTACCTAAGTTCCTGTTTTCTTCCTGAATTCTCGCCACTCTCCAGAATAGGCTCATGGTTTTGTGTTTAAGATATGTACAACCTTGAAGCTCTGTGACATGACCATGTACTGAATAGCTGAAGGGAATGGCGAGCATCTAAGAAAACTCAGATATCAGTGTGACCAGGAAAGTCTCAGTGAAGAAACCCTGCTTGGGGCCTTTTGTTTACCAATTCTTCTGTTGCCCTGAATGTCAGGAAGGTCTTTTCCTCAGTCCACCACTTTGTGAAGCCTGAAGAAAACAGTTTCCAAATGGAAATGAATGGGCATTACCTGTGGCTCTTTGCTTAATTGCTTTGGAATGGATGTGTTTGAATCAGCCTATTTGCCTTGTGTGAGGGTGTGGCTTAGATTCTCAGCTCCTGATGGATCTAAAGAAAGATCCCATGTGTACATCCAAAACCAAAATGGCCAAAAAAGCAGTCCTTGTGGATGAAGTCTCTCGCCTCTTCTGTAACTTTCCTGACCTCCATCAAGTCAGAATAGGGATCCTTTGGTTCAAATGAGTTCTTCAAAGCCCTGCAGAGGCTAGCCCATAGTTGCTTGGGTTTTCTCAAGACTCCAATTCACATAAGGAATCCAAACCCCACAGTCAGTTGGCCTCAAATTGAAGAAGCGAAGCAGTATTAATGGGAGGCCTATTTGATCTCTCCTGGTTCACAAGAA
The DNA here is from genome assembly GCF_048772815.1 of Callospermophilus lateralis. Taxonomy (NCBI): domain Eukaryota; kingdom Metazoa; phylum Chordata; class Mammalia; order Rodentia; family Sciuridae; genus Callospermophilus; species Callospermophilus lateralis. Next base: position 176,184 of record NW_027513306.1, on the reverse strand, counting down.
GGGTGTCCAGGCCACCCTGACTTTAGGCAAATTAGGTGCAAGAGAGCTTATTTTGGACACGGTCTTGGGCTGTGCCCCTCATGTAAAACTTTTGCCAGAGGTCATTATGAGTGTCTATATGGAAAAAGATGAGCGCCACGTTGGAGTGTTTTGTTTTAAATTGTGGTCATTTGGGTGGCGGTTGGAAGAGATGACTTGGTCCACATGTTCTTGAACTCTGGTGTGATTCCCTTAGAATCTGAGTTCTCAAACTGACCTCAGAGAAGTATTGCCATGAATAGTGTTGAGATTTAAGGAAGCCAGGCATGAGTGTCGCCCTTGGAAACTAAGTTCTTGGCCCAGGATGGCTTTCCAAAGAGCACTAGGCCTCTCAGCCAGGATACCACATGATTTTATTCTGAAATATTTGGCACCCAGAGTTGAGAGTCAAAACTCATATGGACCTCACATTGTAGACCTCAATGGGAATAATATCATGTGATCTTTTGGCCACTCTTTGGGAAGCCTTACCTGTGAGTGTTCTCCAGAGCTTTCATTGAAATTAGCTTCCTAAAAATTTAATGGTTCCTGAAAGAATTGAAACTCACAGTGCCTCCAACTTCATCCTTGAAAAATGGCTAGAAAAATACCATAAAATTTTTGAAATTCCCATCACCAGGTGGCACTGGAGAACATTTGGATGTCCTGTTACTGATCATGAATATACCAGACAGTGCCTTGATTGACTGGGTTTCATGTAAATGGTGTAGAACAGAGATGCCAGTAAGTTGGACTCGGTTGAGTAGTTGGCCTAGAGCAGTGGTGGGCAGGTATGTGATAAAACATCTGTGGTGGGGCTATGTGGATCTTCCATTGGCATCCAAATGGCTTGTGACTGACATGGTGCAGCCAGCAGAACCTTCCATGTAAAGGCAACTTGTTATATGGAGAGTTTTCAGGACATTGTTCAGAATCAGGTTGCTATGGTCAAGGGGGCAAGCTATGTGGGATAGAATCCTGGTTCTTGTATCCTCAAGCAGAACCTGACCCACCACACATGACAGAACTCCCTCTTGCACTGTGACCCAATTGAACTCCTTTTATTTCGTGAAGCAAATACCAAACTCCCAGTGCAGCAGGAAGAAACACCATGAAAATGGAGGATGACCATATGGCTTCACAGTGCACATGGGGAGACCTTTAGCCCCCAGTGGCCACAGTTTACCTAAAAAGAGAATTTAGCACTGCTGCCTCATGTTCATTGGGAAATAAGAAAGCATGTCCTCCAGGTCTCATAGATGCAGACCAAGCTTTTATGGTCTCACTAGAAAGGAAGCTAAAGCTCCTGACAACAACATATTTTTCAAGTGCCCAACCTCACAGGCAGTTCCTCAAGAAGTCTCTATGCCAGCAGACCTCCATGTTTGTGGAGTGTTTACCCTTTCCCTTACCTTTGGAAACTCCTCTGCCACTTCCAAGGTTGTGGGCTCCTGAGCATATTCCATTCCAGATATTTGTTCACAGGTTTTCTAAATCTTCTCCTCTAATTGTGTCTTACTTGGGGTGAAGGTATTGTCAAGGCATTGTTCTGAATGAGAGTTGGAAGATTTTTGTGTAGCACATATTTACATACACATTGGATTCATTTTTCAATTTTCCATTCGAAATACTGAATCCTTGACACTAACCCATACCCTACTAGATTCTGACTACTAATTCTAATATAATGGAGAAAAATAACCCAAACAGAATAGAAATACTAGCACTTCAGAGGAGGCATGGTGTATAGTTGGTCTTCCTATTTGCATGATATAGGGTTGGAGTTGTAAATCTTGTCAATTTTTTTGTTGAAAGAGTTCTGCATGTGTTTTTAAAGTTAGCACATATGTGAATTCCTGTCTCCCTTTTTCTGTAGCCAATTCAGCACATGAATTTTTATATGAACATATAGAATCCTACCTGGTATCACACCTGTATTCTTGAGAGGTGGCTAACTTGGCAGATACAAAGTGTGAGAAGAAATCAGTCCTCCTAAACGCTTTTGGAACTGATAATTCAAATTATGAGTGAGCTTCTTAGTTAAAAAACATTATACATAAATCCATGTTCAGTAAAATTAATATTTTTGGATCTGTGGATGATATATATTCCACGATGAATTTTAATTGGCATATATATTGCTACTATTTAATGTCTCTGTGTGTATTTTGTATGTATATATATATATATATATATATATATATATATATATATATATAAACACTCTAGATTTGTCAAAATATGAAATATATGTATCTTATTATACACTCCCTAAATTCATTCATGTTCATGTATGTGGTTTTATATTCAACTTTTCATAAGATTATTTTCAGAAATATTCATCCATCTGAAATACATATTTGTTTTATAGTATTGAAAACTCACTTCAGTAAATGGTGCAAACAAATCCTTATATTTTTAGAGTAACTGACCCACTTTAACATCAATGCAAGTAGATTCCTATGGGACATGATGTGTATTTTGACGTTCATTTTTATACAACACTGGTACATTACTATTTCTTCAGTTTTTGTACATCATAGAATATACATTTCAGCCACAACTTCATAAATTTAAAGAAATTTGTAACACATTCTATCACTTCCTGCTTCATAACATATGTATTCCTCTTTGTTTTTGACTGGTCATTTCATGAGACTTCTTTCCACACACATTACTGTCGATTTCCATAATCAATTTTGAAGCAAAATTCACACACTCTTTATGATGAACCACAACCGTAATATTACCATTGGATGTATAAATGGTTGGAATGAATGTATGTATATCAATATATGATTCCCTGTGTATTTTCAGATATCAATTTATTCCAATTTCTAAAGTTTGAACCGGTTGTATTATTTATTCACAGTATGGTCTATTCATGCATTATGTCTATATTCATACACACATGGTACACCTCTATGTACCCCCAATACTAATTTACACCTCTTCAAAATATTGCTCCAAGAAATGGTGGTAGAAATACTCATGTCACCTGATCTACATATACATTTTATCACAGTAATATTCTGGCCACAAAATGCAAAGTCACACTTACGATTGTACCAAAGCCTAAATGGAATGTGAGTATGGATTATGAAAATCACCCATGTCCAGGTTGCCTAATGCTCTCAAATGTCAATCCTATTGGTGACTACATATTTGTTTCTTCCTAAGATTATATATTCAATCTCAAGCCTGTTGAAAATGTCTATTGGTATCACTCATTTTATACTTTGCCTGATTTCCTTATGTCTCTATTGATATCTGCTTTCCTACATATTTTCCCCAGTTCATCATTGTGACTGACTCTTCACATGTGCTGACATTTACATTTTCTCTCTACCCAAAACCCTATTGCTAAAGAACTTTTTGTCCAAATCCTATACTCACACTTTTTTCTAATCTTACCAACTCTCTTCGTAATCTTACCAACTCTCCCTTTTTGAATGGATGTTCTCCTCAACATTCAATCATCTAAGGTACAAGATCCTATGCCATTGTGTATAGATTTATCTGAGACATCTGCACAGAACATAATTCAAAGCTAACTATCCCAATCAAGGACCCAATGACCTTCTGGGCTTTAAATCTTACTGAGATTTCTGTTTTCATACATATATTTCACCTCTATAATCTTATAAATATCGCAGGTTTCCAATACCATTATTCATCCAGCAGAATGATCTTAACCCAAATCAAACATGTTATTAACCCTAAACATACACGATTCCCTCAATCTACCTTTATAGAAGACCAGGGACAGAGTTGGTCTTACAATACAGGAATGTAGGAGATCTTCAACCTGCAGAGAACCTCAAAGGTCCATGCAGAAATTATCCCTGGAGAAGATATAGGCAGCTATGAAGGACCTGAGAGAGCAAAAGTCATCTTCCATGACAAACAACCATGTAAGGATGAAGGGATGTGTCTGAAGCAGTCTCTCTCTTCTTAATGTAGAGAAGATGGACCAAACCAGGCCTGTGTGGAGAGCTGTTCCCGGGTGCCTATGGTTGATATTCCATTTTAACTTGTGAATGTGTCAAAGGAAGTAGGGGCAGCCTCCATCTCATGGACCCTTCGAAGCAACTGTTAGGACAAAGTGGTTGCCAAGGCAGTGACCTCATTCAGTTCTAGAGGAAGTGACCTACGTCACTTTCTTGTTGATGTAACACTCTGAACTTTGGATCCAGGAAGCCAGGCACCCTGAGGCAGGCCCAGTCCCAGTTGCAGTGGTCTCACATGTTTGGATTAACCAAGGACAGAGTCAGTCTTTCTTGGCAACTACTGAATTGAAGATGGACAAATGCCAGGAAAGCTCTGAAGAGGGGCTTTTTTTTTGATAAAGCAGGCAGTGGCTCACCGCTGGCTCCTGACAACTTCACAGTTTTGGCCAAGGAGACCAGATCTGACATACGACAGCCCATTTCAGGGGAACATAGTATGGTCCACCAGTCAGAGGATGCTCCGGATAGTCACAGACCTACTTGGGGAAAGAAGGTGCCTTTTTGGGTGTGTTTGTGTGTTAGTGATTTTGTCTCATCTTCTAAGAATATGTAGGAAAGTCGGTTTGTTTAATTTGGAGTGGCCTGTTTCTAGTAAGTGCTTTGAGAAGGTGAGTGATTCTGTGTATCCCACTGTGTCCGTGGTTGTAGACAATAGAAAAGAGAATGCATCAAAGGATGTGTCCTGTCTAGTAGAAATCTTCGCAGCATTCATCTTGTCCAATTTATGAATGGACTGCAGCTTACCAAATAGATGGGCAACACCTACTACCTTTCTACATTCCTGATTTCTTCCTGAATTCTGGCCACTCTCCCATAGGCTCATGGTTTTGTGTTCAAGATATGTATCTCCTCCACAATCTGGGACATGGCCATGTACTGGATAGCTGAAGGGAATGGTGAGTATCACAGAAAACTCAGATATCAGTGTGACCAGGAAAGTCTCAGTGGAGAAACTCTGCTTTGGGAATTTGCTTTTCTATTGTTCTGTTGCCCTGAATGTAAGGAAGGTCTTTGCCTAAGGCCACACCTTTCCAAAGCCTGAAAATATCAGTTTTCAAATGGAAATAAATGGGCATCACCTGTGGATCTTTGCTTAATTGCTTTGCAAAGGGATATGTCTGAATCCACCTCTTAGTGCAGTGTGAGTCCATGGCTCAGATTCTCAGCCCTGATGGATCTAAAGAAAGATCCCATGTGTGCATCCAATTCCAAAATGGCCAAAAGAGCAATCAATGTGGATGAAGTCTCTTGCTTTCCTCTGTAAGGTTCCTGATCTCCATCAAGTGAGAAGAGGGATCCTTTGGGTCAACTGAGTCCTTCAAGCCCTGCAGAGGCTAGCCCATAGGTGCTTGGGTTTTCTCATGAGTCCAAATCACATAAAGAAACTATACCTGACAGTCACTATGCCTCAAATTGGAGAAGCGGAACAGTATTAATGGCAGGCATCTTTGATCAGCCCTGGTTCACAGGAACAGTGTCCAGAAACACTGACTTTAGACAAATGAAGGGCAAGGGAGTTTATTTTGACATTGTCTTGTGCTGTGTGCCTCATGGAAACTTCCAGCCAAGGTTATGATTAGTGTGTATATGGAAGAAGATGAGGGGCATGTGTGAGTGTTTTGGTTTTAATTCTGGTCATTTGTGTGGTGGTTGGAAGAGATGACTGGGTCACCCGGGATTGAACTCTGGTGTGTTTCCCCTTAGAGACTGACTTCTGAAACTGACCTCAGAGAAGTATTGCCATGAATTGTGTTGGGATTTTAGGAGGCCACGCATGAGAGTCGCCCTTGGAACCTGAGATCTAGGACCAGGGTGGCTTTCCACAAAGAACTGGGAATCTCAGCCTGGATATCACATGATTTTATTCTGAAAGACTTGGCAGCCATATTTGAGAGTCAAAACACATAGGTCCTCACATTGTAGACCTCAATGGTCCTGGCTTCAAGTGACCTTTTGTCCACTCTTTGGAAAGCCTTGCCTGTGAGAGTTCTCCAGAATTTTCTTTGAATTGAGCTTTCTCAACATTTAATGGTTCCTGAATAATTGAAATTCACAGTGCATCCAATGTCATCCTTGAAAAATGGCTAGATAAATACCATGAAATTTTTGAAATTCCCATGACCAGGTGGCACTCCAGAAACACTCGATGTCCTATTGCTTATTATGAGTGTACCAGACAGTTCCTTGATTGACAGGGTTTTCTGAAAATTGTTTAGAACAGAGATGCCAGTAATTTGTACCCTGCTGAGTAGTGGGCGTAGAGCAGTGGTGGGCAGGTGTGTGATAAAATATCATGGTGGGTCCATGTGGATCTGCCATTGGCTTCCAAATGGCTTGTGACTGACATAGTGCAGACTTCAAACCCTTATATGTAAAGGCATCTTGTTCTATGGCGAGGTTTCAGGGCAATGTTCAGAATCATGTTGCTATGGACAAGGGAGCAATCTTTGAGAGATAGAAGCCTGGTTTGTGCATTATCTTGCAGACCATAAACCACCACACGTGACAGAACTCTCTCCAGCACTGTTTCCCAGTTGAACTCCTTGTATTTCGTGAAGCATGTACCAAACTCCAAGTGCAGCAGCAAGAAACACCACGAAAAGTGGAGGATGACCAAATTGTTTCACAGTCCACACGGGGAGAAAATAAACCCCCAGGGGCTACAGTTTATCTACAAAGAGAGAATTCAGCAGTGCTGCCTTGTGTTCATTGGAAAATAAGAAACTTTGTCCTCCAGGTCACATAGATGCAGACCCAGCTTTGAGGGTATCACTACAAAGGAAGCTTAACTCCTGAAAAAAACCTATATATCATTGCCCAACCTCAGTGGCAGTTTCTCTAAAAGTTTTAGGCATGCAGAGCTCCATGATTGTGGAGTGTGTACCCTGTTCTTACTTTTGGAAACTCCTATACCACCTCCAAGTTTGTGCACTCCTGAGCATTTTCCATTCCAGAAATGTAATCACAGATTTTGCAACTTTTCTTCTCTAATTGTGTCTTACTTGGGGCAAAGATAATTTCAAGGCATTGTTCTGGATGAGAGTCAGAAGATTTGTTTTAGCACATATTTGCATACACATTGGATTAATTTTCCTATTTTTCCATTCGAAATTCTGAATCCCTGACACTAACCCATATTCTAATAGACTATGACTACTAATTCTAATATGATGGAGAAAAATAACCCAAACAGTACGTAAATACATGCAGTTCAGGGTTGGACTTGCCTTTTGCATGATAAAGGGTAGGTATTATGAATCTAGTCAATTTTTAATTGAAATAGGTCACCATGTGTTTTGAAAGTTAACAAATATGTGAATTACTGTCTCCCATTTTCTGGAGCCTATTCAGCACATGTATTTTTATATGCACAAATAGAATCCTACACGGTATCACACGTACATTATTTTGAGTTACATGACTTGGCAGATACAAATTGTGAGAAGTGATCACTCGTCCTAAACGCTGTTAGAACTGAAAATTCAACCTATGGGTGAGTTTCCCAGTGGAACAACATTATACATAAACCCATGTTCAGTAAAATGAATGTTTTTGCATCTTTATGATATATATTTCATGATGAATTTCGATTGGCATATATATTGCTATTTTTTAATTTCTGTGTTTGTGTGTGTGTGTGTGTGTGTATATATACTCTCCAGATTTTTAAAAATATGAAAATTATGTGTCTTATATACACTCCCTAAATTCATTCATGTTCATGTATGTGGATTAATAATCAACTTTTCACAAGATTATTCTTAGAAATACTCAAACACCTGAAATACATATTTGTTTCCTAGTACTGAGAACTAACTTCAGTGAAAGGTGCATACAAATTCTAATATGTCTACATTAACTGACCCAGTTGAACATCAATGCATGTTGGTTCCTATGGGACACGATGTGTATTTTGACGTTAATTTTTATTCCACACTGGTACATTACTATTTCTTCAGTTTATGCACCTTAGGATATATATTTCATTCACTAGTTAGCAAATTTATAGGCATTTGTTTCACTTTCAGTCACTTCCTGTTCCAGAACACATGTATTTTTCTATGTTTCTTGACTGGTCTATTCATGAGACTTTTTTTCCAAATATATTGTTTTCGATTTCCATAATCAATTTTGAAGAAAAACTCACACACCCTTCATGATTAACCATAACCATAAGATAATCATTAGATATATAACTGGTTGGAATTAATGATTGTATATCAATATAACATTTCTTATATATTTTCAGATATCCATTCAATCCATTATTTAAAGTGGATCCAGTTATATTATTTATTCACAGTATTGTCTATTCATGCATTATGTCTATATTAATAGAAACAGGGTACACCTATTTGTACCCCCATACTAATTTATAAATCTTCAAAATATTGCTCTCAGAAATGGTGGAAGAAATACTCATGTCACCTGATCTACATACACATTTTATCACAGAAATATTCCGGACACAAAAAGCAAAGGTCACACTTACAATTGTACCAAAGCCTAAATGGAAAGATAGCATCCATTACTAAAATCATCCATGTCCAGGTTGCCTAATGCTCTCAAATATCAATCCTATTGGTGACTACATATTTGTTTCTTCCTAAGATTATATATTCAACTTCAAACCTGTTGAAAATGTCTAACCCTATCACATACTTTATACTTTGCTTGATTTCCTAATGTCTCTATTGATATCTGCTTTCCTACATGTTTTCCCCAGTTCATCATTGTGACTGACTCTTCACATGTGCTGACATTTACATACACTCTCTACCCGAAACCCTATTTCTGAAGAACTTTTGGTCCAAATCCTATGCTCACTCTTCTTTCTAAATCTACCAACTACCTTCCTAATCCTACCGACTATCGGTTTTTGACTGGATGCTCTCTTCAACATTCAATCATCCAAGGTACAAGGTCCGATGCCAGTGTATATTGATTTATCTGAGACATCTGTGCAGCACATAACTCAAAGTTAAGTATCCCACTCAAGTCCCCAATGCCCTTCTGGGCTTCAAATCTTACCTAGATTTCTGCTTTCATACTTATATTTCACATGTATACTCTTGTAAATATCGCAGGTTGCCAATACCATTATTCATCCCGCAGAATGATTCGTAACCCAAATCGAACATGTTATTAACCCTAACCATACACTGTTCCCTCAATATAACTAACTTAAGGGCAGCGACAGAGTGGGTCTTACAATATAGAAATGTAGAAGATCTTCCACCTGCTTAGAACCTCAAAGATCCATGAAGAAATGATCCTTGGAGAAGATGTAGGCAGCTATGTAGGACCTGAGAGAGCAATAGTCATCTTCCATGCAAACAACCTGGTCAAGATGAATTGATGTGTCTGAATCAGCCTCTCTCTTCTTAATGTAGAGAAGATGGACCAAACCAGGCCTCTGTGGAGAGCTGTTCCAGGGTGCCTATGGTTCATATACCATTCTAACTTCTGAATGTGTCACAGGATGTTGGGGCAGCCTCTATCACAAAGTGGTTACCAAGGCAGTGACCATATTCAGTTCCTGAAAGAAGTGACCTCACTTCACTTCTTTGGTGATGGAATTCTCTGAACTTGGGATCCAGGAAGCCAGGCACCCAGAGCCAGTCCCACTCCAGACCCAGTGGGCTAACTTGTTTGCTTTTCCCAAAGACATAGTCAGTCTTTCTTGGTACCTGCTGATGTGAGGATGGCCAAATGCCAGCAGAGCTCTGAAGAGGGGCCTTTCCTGAGAAAGCAGGCAGTGGCTCACCGCTGGCTCCTTACAACTTCACGGAGTTGGACATTGAGACCTGATGTGAAACAGGACAAGCCATTTTGGGGGAACATAATATGGCCCACCAGTCAGAAGACACTCCGCATAGTCACAGACCTATTTGGGGGAAGGAAGTGCCTTTGCCGTTGTAGGTGTGAGTTTGTGGTTTTTTCTCATGTTCTGAGAATAGGTAGGAAAGGTGGTTTGTTTGGTTTGGAGTGGACTGTTTCTAGTAAGTCGTTTTACATTGTGAGTGTTTCTATGTCTGTGTATCCCACTGTATCCATGGTTGTAGACATTAGAAAAGAGAATGCACCAATGGATATGTTGTCTCTAGTTGAAAGCTTCCGCAATTCATACTGCGCAATTGATGAATGCACTGCAGCTTGCCTTATGGATGGGCAACATCTACTATCTTCTAAAGTTCCTGTTTTCTACGTGAATTCTGGCCACTCTCCAGAATAGACTCATGGTTTTGTTTCCCAGATATGTAACACCACAAGGCTCTGTGACATGGCCATGTTCTGGATAGCTGAAGGGAATGAGATCATCTCAGAAAACTCAGATATCAGTGTGTGCAGTAAAGTCTCAGTGGAGAAACCCTTCTTTGGGCCATTTGCTTAATTCTATTTCTATTACCCTAAATGTCAGAAAGGTCTTTGCCTCAGGCCACCCCTTTGTGTAGCCTGAAAAACACTGTTTTCATATGTAAATGAATGGACCCCACCTGTGGCTCTTTGCTTAATTGCTTTGGAATGGGATGTGTCTGAATCAGTCTCTTGTCCTTGTATGAGGTTGTGGCTTAGATTCTCAGCACCTGATGGATCTAAAGAAAGATCCCATGTTCTTCCAAAACTAAAATGTCCAAAAGAGCAGTCATTGTGGATGAATATTTTTGCCTTCTTGTTTTAGGTTCCTGAACTCCATCAAGTGAGAATAGGGATCCTTTGGGTCAAATGAGTTCTTGAAATCCCTGCAGAGGCTAGCCCAAATGTGCTTGGATTTTCTCATGACTCCAAATCACATAAAGAGTCTATACCCTACAGCCAGTAGGCCGAAATTGGAGAAGTGGAACACTTTAACAGCAGGAATATTTGATCACTCCTGGTTCACAGGAAGAGTGTCCAGGCCACCATGATTTTAGGCAAATAAGGGGCAAGTGAGCTTATTTTGGACACTACCTTGGGCTCATAGAAACCTCCAGCTAGAGGTTATGATGAGTGTCTACATGGAAGAAGATGATGGCCCTGTGGGAGTGTTTTGATTTTAATTGTGGTAATTTTTGTGGCGGTTGGAAGGGATGACTGGGTCCACCTGGGCTTGAACTCTGGTGTGATTCCCCTTAGAGACTGCATTCTGGAATTGACCTCAGAGAAGTATTGCCATGAATTGTGTTTTGATTTTAGGAGGACACACATAAGACTCACTCTTGGAAACTGAGATCTATGCCCAGGGTGGCTTTCCACAGAGGCCTGGGAATCTCAGCCAGGATATCACATGATTTTATTCTGAAAGACTTGGCAGCCATAGATGAGAGTCAAAACATACATGGACCTCACATTGTAGACGTCAATTGGCCTGGCTTTATGTGACCATTTGGTAACTCTTTGAGAAGCCTTGACTTTGAGAGTTCTCCAGAGCTTTCATTGAAATGAACTTTCTCAACACTTAATGGTTCCTGAATGAATTGAGACCCACAGTGCCTCTAACTTCATTTTTGAAAAATTGCTAAATAAATACCATGAAATTTTTTAAATTCCCATGACCAGGTGGAACTGCAGAAAATTTGATGTCCTGTTGCTTATCATGTGTATACCAGACAGTGCCTTGTTTGACTGGGTTTCATGAAAATGATGTAGAACACGAGATGCCAGTAATTTGGAGCCTGCTGAGTAGTGGGCCTAGAGCAGTGGTGGGAAGGTGTGTGAAAAAACATCATGGAGGGGCTATGTGGATCTGCCATTGGCTTCCAAATGGCTTGTGACTGATACAGTGCAGACATGAGACCCTTATATGTAAAGGCATCCTGTTATATGGAGAGTTTTAAGGGCAATGTTCAGAATAAGTTTACTATGGTTATTGGGGCAAGCTCTGTGGGATAGAAGCCTGGTTGGTGCATTCTCCTGCAGACCCTGACCCACCACAAGTGACAGAACTCCCTCCAGCACTGTATCACAAATGAACTTCTTATATTTTGTGAAGCAAATACCAAATTCCCAGTGCAGCAGCAAAAAACACCATGAAAAGTGGAGGATGACCAAATGTCTTCACAGTCCCCACTGGGAGACACTTAGAATCCAGTGGCCACAGTTTACCTACAAAGAGAGAATTGAGCACTGCTGCCTCATGTTCATTGGAATATAAGAAACCATCTCTTCCCGGTCACATAGATGCAGACCCAGCTTTGATGGTCTCACTACGAAGGAAGCTAAAGCTCATGACAGCAACATATATTTCAGGATCCCAACCTCAGAGGCCATTTCCGAAGAATTCTTAGGCCAGCAGAGCTCCTTGTTTGTGGAGTGTTTACCCTGTCCTTTACTTTTGGAAACTCCTCTACCACCTCCAAAGTTGTGAACTCCCGAGCATATTCCATTCCATATATGTATTCCTAGATTTTTACACTTTTCAACTCTAATTGTGTCTTACTTGGGGCGAAGGTAATGTCAAGGCATTGTTCTGGATGTGAGTGGGAAGATTTTTGTGTAGCACATATTTACATACACATTGGATTCATTTTCCAATTTTCCATTTGAAATACTTAATCCCTGACACTAACCTGTACCCTACTAGTCTCTGACTAATAATCCTAAAATGATGGTGAAAAATAACCCAAAGGAATAGAAATACAAGCAGTTCAGAGGAGGCATGGTGTATATTTGGAATTGCTTTTTGCATTATATAATGTAGGAGTTTTAAATCTAGTCAATTTTCTGTTGAAATAGTTCTAGATGTGTTTTTAAAATTAACAAATATGTGAATCCCTGTGTCCCTTTCTCTGTAGCCTATTCAGCACATGTATTTTTATATGCACATATAGAATCCTACCTGATATCACTTGTACACACATGTGAGGTGGCTGAATTGGCAGATGCAAATTGTGAGAAGAGATCACTCCTCCTAAACGCTGTTGGAACTGAAAATTCAACCTACGGGTGAGCTTCCTAGTTGAATAACATTATACATAAATCCATGTTCAGTAAAATGAATATTTTTCGATCTTTGGATTATATATATTTGATGAAGATTTTCGATTGGCATATATATTGCTACTTTTTTTTTCTTTTATTGGTTGCTCAAAACATTACAAAGCTCTTGACATATCATATTTCATACATTAGATTCAAGTGGGTTATGAACTCGCATTTTTACTCCAAATATAGAATGCAGAATCACATCAGTTACACATCCATATTTTTACATAATGTCTTATTAGTTACTGTTGTATTCTGCTACCTTTCCTATGCCCTACTATCCCCCCTCCGCTCTCTTCCCATCTTCTCTCTCTACCCTACCTACTGTAATTCATTTCACTTATTGTTTATTTTTCCATTACACTCACAACCTCTTATATGTATTTTTTTGTAACAATAAGGGTCTCCCTCCATTACCATGCAATTTCTCTTTTCTCTGCCTTTCCCTCCCACCTCATGTCTCTGCTTAATGTTAATCTTTTCTTCATGCTCTTCCTCTCTGCTCTGTTCTTAGTTGCTCTCATTATATCAAAGAAGTCATTTGGTATTTGTTTTTTTTGGGATTGGCTAGCTTCACTAAGCATAATCTGCTCTAGTGCCATGCATTTCCCTGCAAATTCCATTATTTTGTCATTTTTTAGTGCTGTGTAATCCTCCATAGTATATAAAAAAAAAACATTTTTTTTTATCCATTCATCTATTGAAGGGAATCTGGGTTGGTTCCACAGTGTAGCAATTGTGAATTGTGCTGCTATGAACATCGATTGGCAGTATCTCTGTAGTACGCTCTTTTAAGGTCTTCAGGGAATAGTGCGAGAAGGGCAAAAGCTGGGTAAAATGGTGCTTCCATTCCCGGCCTTCCCAGGAATCTCCATACTGCTTTCCAAATTGGCTGCACCAGTTTCAGTCCCATCAGCAATGTACAAGAGTACCCATTTCCCCACATCGTCGCCAGCACTTGTTGTTGTTTGACTTCATAATGGCTGCCAATCTCACTGGATTGAGATGGTATTTTAGGGTGGTTTTGATTTGCATTTCTCTGACTGCAAGAAATGGAGAGCATTTTTTCATGTACTTGTTGATTGATTCTATGTCCTCCTCTGAGAAGTGTCTGTTCAGGTCCTTGGCCCATTAGGTTATTTGTTATCTTATTGTCTAATTATTTGAGTTCTTTGTATACTTTGTATACTCTGGATATTAGGGCTCCATCTGAAGGGTGAGGAGTAAAAATTTGTTCCCATGATCTAGGCTCCATATTTACCTCTCTTATTGTTTCTCTTTCTGAGAAAAAAATTTTCAGTTTAAGTAACTCCCATTTGTTGATTCTTGTTATTAACTCTTGTGCTATGGGTGTCCTATTAAGGAATTTGGAGCCTGACCATACAATATGTAGATCGGAACCAACTTTTTCTTCTATCAGATGCAGAGTCTCTGATTTGAATCTAGCTCCTTGATCCACTTTGAGTTAACTTTTGTGCATGGCGAGAGAAAGGGATTCAGTTTCATTTTGTTGCATATGGATTTTCAGTTTTCCCAACACGATTGGTTGAAGATGCTATCCTTCCTCCATTGCATGCTTTTAGCTCCTTTATCAAATATAAGATAGTTGTAGCTTTTTGGATTAGTCTCTGTGTCCTCCATTCTGTACCATTCGTCCACCCGCCTGTTTTGGTACCAGTACCATGCTGTTTTTGTTATTATTGCTCTGTAATATAGTTTGAAATCTGGTATCGCTATACCGCCTGATTCACACTTCCTGCTTAGAATTGCTTTTGCTATTCTGGGTCGTTTATTTTTCCATATGAATTTCATGATTGGTTTATCTATTTCTACAAAAAATTCATTTGGGATTTAGATTGCCATTTCATTAAACCTATAGACAACTTTTTATTAATATCGCCATTTTGATGATGTTAGTTCTGCCTATCCATGAACAGGGTATATTTTTCCATCTTCTAAGATCTTATTCTACTTCTCTTTTTAGGGTTCTGTAGTTTGCATTGTATAAATCTTTCACCTCTTTTGTTAGGTTGATTCCCAAGTATTTAATTTTTTATGAGGATATTGTGAATGCAGTGTTTTTCCTCATTTTCATTTAAGAAGTTTTGTCGCTGATATACAGAAATGCCTTTGATTTATGCATGTTGATTTCATTTCCTGCCACATTGCTGAATTCATTTATTAGTTCTAGTAGTTTTTTTCTGTAGACCCTTTTGGGTCTTCTATGTATAGAATCATGTCATCTTCAAATAGTGATAATTTAAGTTCTTTTTTTCCTATTTTTATGTCTTTAATGTCTTTCATCTTTCTAATTGCTCTGGCCAGTTTTTCGAGAACTATATTTAATAGAAGTGGTGATAGAGGACATCCCTGTCTTGTTCCAGAATTTAGAAAGAATGCCTTCAATTTTTCTCCATTCAGAATGATGCTAGCCTGAGGCTTAACATAGATAGCTTTTACAATGTGGAGGTATGTTCCTTTTATCCCTAGTTTTTCTAATGTTTTGAACATAAAGGAATGCTCTACTTTTTCTAATGGTTTTTCTGCATCTATCAAGATCATCTTATGGTACTTATTTTTAAGTCTATTGATGTTGTGAATACCATTTATTGATTTCCATATATTGAACCATCCTTGCATCCCAGGGATGAATCCTAGTTGATCATGGTGCACAATTTTTTTGATGTGCCTTTGTATCCAAATCACCAGAATTTTAATGAAAAATTTTGCATCTAGGTTCATCAGAGATATTGGTCTGTTGTTTTCTTTCATTGAGGTGTCTTAGTCTGGTTTCAGAATCAGGGTGATGTTGGCCTCATAGAATGAATTTGGCAGAGCTCCCTGTTTTTCTATTTTCTGAATAACTTGAAAAGTATTGGTATTAATTCTTCTTTAAAGGTTTTGTAAAACTCCGCTGTATACCCATCCGATCCTGGGCTTTTCTTGGTTGGTAGTAGTTTGATTGCCTCTTCTATTTCATCGATTGATATTGGTCTGTTCAAATTGTGTGTATCCTCCTGACTCAGTCTAGGCAAATCATATGACTTAACAAATGTATCGATGTCTTCACTATTTTCTATTTTATTGGAATATAGGTTTTCAAAATAATTTCTAATTGTCTTCTGTATTTATGTAGCATCTGTTGTGATATTGCCTTTTTCATCCTGTGTGTTAGTAATTTGAGTTCTCTCTCTTCTTCTCCTCGTTAGCATGGCTAAGGGTCTGTCCATCTTATTTATTTTTTCGAAGAACCAACTATTAGTTTTGTTAATTTTTTAATAGTTTCTTTTGTTTCAATTTCGTGATTTACGCTCTGATTTTAATAATTTCTTGCCTTCTGCTACATTTGCTGTTGTTTTGCTCTTCCTTTTCTAGGGCTTTGAGATTAAGTGAGAGCTCATTTATTTGTTGTTTTTGTTTTTTTCTTTTTTTGAGGAATGACCTCCAGGCGATGAATTTGCCTCTTGAATCTTGTTTCATTGTGTCCCATTGAATCTGATATGTTGTGTCTGTATTTTCATTTATCTCTAAGAATTTTTTGATTTCCTCTTTTATGTCTTCTGTAACCCATTGATCATTCAGTAACATATTGTTCATTTTCCATGTGATGTAGGATTTTTCCTTCCTTCTTTACCATTGGTTTCCAGTTTCATTCCATTGTGATCAGAAAAAAATTCATGGTATTATCTCCACCCCTTTATATTTACTGAGTGTTGCCCTATGGCATAATATATGGTCTATTTTTGAGAAGGATCCATGTGCTGGTGAGAAAAAAGTATATCCACTTGATGATGGTTGATATATTCTATATATGTCAGTTAAGTCTAGGGTATTGATTGTGATATTGAATTCTATATTTTCTTTATTCAACTTTTGTTTGGAGGATCTGTCCAATGGTGAGAGAGGTGAGTTGAAGTCTCCCATAATTATTGTGTTGTGGTCTATTTGATTCTTGAACTTGAGGAGAATTTGTTTTATAAATGTTGCAGCACCATTATTTGCTGCGTAAATATTGATAATTCTTATGTCTTGTTGGTGAATGGTTTCTTTCAACAGTATATAATGTCCTTCCTTATCCCTTTTGATTAAATTAGTCTTGAAGTCGATTTTATTCCATATGAGGATGGCCACCCCTGCTTGCTTACAAGGACCGTGTGCATGGTATAAATTTTCCCAACCTTTCACCTTCAGCCTGTGTATGTCTTTTCCATTCAGATGTGTCTCCTGGAAGCAACATATTGTTGGATTTGTTTTTTTTAATCCACGTTACAAGCCTATGTCACTTTATTGGAGAGTTTAAGCCATTAAAGTTTAGAGTTAGTATTGATATATGGTTTGTATTGCCACCCGTCTTTGATTATTTATCTTTTTTTTTTTTTAATTTAGTTTGTTTATCCATGATTAACTTTTCCCCCGCCCTCTGTCATTAATGAGGCACTTCCCAAGGATGGTTTTCGTTGTTGATATTCATTTTTTCCTCGTGTAGTGTTTTCCTTAAGATGCTTTGCAATGCTGGTTTTCTGGCTGCAAGTTCTTTTAGCTTTTGTTTATCACGAAATGTTTTTATTTCGTTGTCTTACCTGAAGCTTAATTTTGCTGAATACAGATTTCTTGGTTGGCATCCATTGTTTTTAAGTGTTTGAAATACGTTGTTCCAGGATCTTCTCACTTTCAGCGTCTGTGATGAAAAATCTGTTGTTAACATTTTTGGTTTACCCCTGATTGTAATCTGCCTCCTTTCTCTTGTAGCTTTTAATATTTTCTCTTTGTTCTGTATATTGGATATCTTCATAACAATGTGTCTTGGCATTGGTCTACTGTGATTTTGTGTGCTCGGTGTCCTGTAAGCATCTACAATTTTTTTTATCCGTTTGCATTTTTATTTCTGGAAAGTTTTCTGTAATTATTTCATACAGCAGGTTACTCATTCCCTTGGTTTGAATCTCTGTACCTTCCTCTATCCAGATGACTCATTAGTTTTTTTTTTTCTTATGTTATCCCATATCTCTTGGATGTTTTTCTCATGACTTTTTACCAGCATTTCTTTGTTGGCTAGACTTTATTCAAGATGATATATTTTGTCTTCATTATCTGACATTCTGTCTTCTACTTGCTCCACTCTGTTAGTGATACTCTCAATTGAGTTTTTAATTTGGTTTATCATTTCCTTCATTTCTAGAATTATTGTTTGATTTTTTTTTATAATCTCTATCTCCTAATTAAGATGCTTAATTTCTTTTTATATCTGTTTATGTAATTCATTTTCAATGTGTTCTTTCACTGTTTGGTTTTGATGTCTCGTATCCTCTTTAAGGTTCCATTCCATCTGTCTAAGGTATTTCTTGAGTTCTTTATATGACCATTTTTCTGATGACTCTAGGTCCTTCTGAATATTTAGGCTGTCCATCATTGTTTGTACTCCTTTTCTTCCTTGCTTTTTTATGCTGCTCATGTTACTTCTTGTTTTGTTTGACTGCTGAGTTACTGCTTACTCTTATAAATTTATTTGATGCTTGGGAGGAAAGATATTAGAAGGGAAGGGAAGAAGTCACTAAAGAGAATGAGAGTAGACAGGTAGAATTCAAGGAAGGGAGAATAAGAAAATTGAAAAGAAATGAAAAGACAAAAGAAAAAAAAAGAAAATAAAGAAAGAAAAAAATTTAAATAATAATTATAATTAAAAAATGAAAATTAAAATTTAAAATAATATTAATAATAATAATGATAAAATAAAAAATAAAAAAATAAAAACATTAAAAAAGTTAAAAAACAACAACAACAAAAATGAAAATGAAAGAAATATAAAAAATATAAATTAAAAAAATAATAATAATACATGCAGTCATAGAGTTCAATTAACTTCTCTTTCAGTAGGTGGAGCTGTGTGCACTGGGCCAAGCTTCTCCTCTGAATAAGTGGGAACCAATCACTGTGCAGCAGCTCTTCCTCCCAGACTTGGCGGATCTCCAATCCTGAGTGCCTAGGGCCTTCTCTTGTGCTTCCTCAAGCCATGCCCTGATCACCTGTGACGCTCACCACAATAGTGGTTACAAGCCAGAACTCTACTCTTGGCAGCCCTGTTTTCATGAACGCCTGTGCACACTCTCCCTGTTTGCCTCCCTCAGACCCTAAGTTTGTAGAGCTTGGGGCTGAGGACCCCCAGCGAATTTTCTTGCCCTCTGGGAGCCACGCCACCGGTACGTGGTGTAAGAGACCTCAATTGTCAGCACTTGTGGGATCAGGAGCCCGGAATTCCACTCCGCTAGTCCCGAGCCAATCCTGATTCCCTAGGTCTGGCTATCACGCTCACGGGAGAGCTGGGAGAGGCCCTTACGGCAGAGCTGGGAGGGGCCCTTAAGGTTTCCCCGCTGTGTTGAGAGAGATGGCTAGGGGATTACACACCTGTCACGCTGGTTTCAATGAAGTTATATCCTCTGCCCGTGACATCATTTCTATGCTATGGTGGTATCCCATGCAAATGGTGACCGTTTGTTCCCTTTGCAAGGTAACCAACGCAACGGGTGGGTCCTGACTGTCTCTCCCAAGCGCCGTTTCAATCCTGTGGCCACTGCCTTTGAAGGTTTGGTTGGCTTTTACCTCTGAAAGTTCAGAAGGGCCGAACAGTTATTTCAGAGGGATCTTAGTGCTGAGTCACGAGAACCAGGCAAACCGGAGGTTGAATGCAGCCGATCCAGGCTCGGTGTGTGTTCTGAGGGGCCCAGAATGTTCGCACCAGATCCACATTAGGTCAACATTGCCTAGTGATTCTGAGCAAACAGCATTTAGACAGTTTACGACTCCCGATGCCCGCGCAGCTGAAGAGGTCAGAGACTTGATTTTTCCATGCCTGCCTTCATGATGGATCTCCTGTATTGCTACTTTTTTATATCTGTGCATGTGAGTGTGTATGTATGAGAGTGTATATATATATATATATATATATATATATATATATATATATACACTCTCCAGATTTTTTAAAATATGAAATATATGTGTCTTATTATACACTCCCTAAATTCATTCATATTCATATATGTGTATTTATAATCAACTTTCCACAAGATTATTCTCAGAAATAATCATCCACCTGAAATACATATTTGTTTTCTAGTACTGAAAACTAAATTCAGTGAAAGGTGCAAACAAAACCTAATATTTCTACAGTTACTGAGCTAGTTTAACATCAATGCAAGTATATTCTTAGGGGACATGATGTGTATTTTGATTTTCATTTTTATTCAACACTTATACGTTACGATGTCTTCAGTTTATGCACATCATAGGATATATATTTCATTCAAAAGTTAGAAAATTTATAGGCATTTGTTTCACGATCAATCACTTTCTGATTCAGAACACATGATTCTTCTATGTTTCTTGACTGGTCTTTTCATGAGACTTCTTTCCAAACACATTATTTTCATTTAACATCATCACTTATAAAGCAAAACTCAAACACCCTTCATGATAAACCATAATCCTAATATTACCATTAGATATATAACTTGTTGAAATGAATGATTATATATCAATATAAATTTCTTATATATTTTCAGATTTCAATTCAATCCATTATTTAAAGTGGAACCAGATACATTATTTATTCATATTATCATCTATTCATGCATTATCTCTATATTCATAGACACAGGGTACACCTCTTTGTACCCCTAATACTAATGTATATGTCTTCAAAATATTGCTCCCAGACATGGTGAAAGAAATACTCATGTTACCTGATCTACATATACATTTTACCACCGAAATATTCTGAACAAAAAAAAATGTAAAGGTCACACTTATGATTGTACCAAAGCCTAAAAGGAAAGTGAACATGGATAAGTAATAACATCCGTGTCCAGGTTGCCTAATGCTCTCAAATGTCAATCCCATTGGTGACAACATATTTGTTTTTTCCTATGATTATATATTCAAACTCAACCCGTTGAAAATGTCTAATCCTATCACTCATTTATACTTTGCCTGATTTCGTTATGTCTCTATTGATACCTGCTTTTCTACATAATTTCCCCAGTTCATCATTGTGAAAGACTCTTCACATGTACTGACATTTACATTCACTCTCTAAACGAAACCCTATTGCTAAAGAAGCTTTTTATTCCAAATCATATTCTCACTCTTCTTCCTAAACCTACCGACTATCTTTCTAATCCTACCGACTATCCCTTTTTAACTGCATGTTCTCTTATACATTCAATCATCCAAGGTACAAGGTCCTATGCCATTGTATATCGATTTAACTGAGACAATTGTACAGAACGTAATTCAACACTATGTATCCCAATCAAGGGCCCAATGCCCTTCTGGGCTTCAAATCTTTCTTAGATTTCCGATTTCATACATATATTTCACTTATATATTCTTATAAATATCGCAGGTACCCAATCCCTTTATTCATCCTGCAGAATGATTCCTAACCCAAATCAAACATATAATGAACCCTAACCATACACTAACTTTACCGAAGAGCAGGGACAGAGTTGGTTTTAAAATACAGGAATGTAGGGTATCTTCACCTGTTGAGAACCTCAAATGTTCATGCAGAAATGATCCCTGGTGAAGATGAAGGCAGCTATGAAAGACCTCAGAAAGCAAAAGTCATCTTCCATGGCAGTCATCCTGGTCGGGTTGAAGGGTTGTGTCTGAATCACTCTCTCTTCTTAATGTATACAAGATGGACCAAACCAGTTCTGTGTGGAGAGCTGTTCCGGGGTGCTTATGATTGATATAACATTCTAACTTGTGAAAGTGTTACAGGAAAACAGGGGCAGCCTCCACCTAATGGGACTTTTGGAAGCAACTGTTAGGGCAAAGTGGTTGCCAAGGCAGTGATGTAATTCAGATCCTGAAGGAAGTGACCTCACCTCACTTCCTTGGTGATGAAACTCTCTGAACTTGGGATCCAGGAAGCCAGGAACCCAGACACAGTCCCTGTCCCAGTCCCAGTGGTCTCATATGTTTGGATTTACCAAGGACAGAGTCAGTCTTTCTTTGAACCTACAGATGTGAGGATGGCCAAATGCCAGGAAACCTTTGAAGAGGGGCTTTTCCTCAGAAAGCAGGTAGTGTCTCACCACTGCCTCTTGACAACTTCACAGAGTTGGCCAAGCAGACCAGAACTGAGATAGGAGAGGTCATTTTGGGGAAACATAGTATGGCCCACCAGTCAGAGGACACTCCGGAGAGTCACAGACCTACTTGGGGGAAGGAGGTGCCTTTGTGGGTGTGGGTGTGATTTTGTGGTTTTGTCTCAAGTTCTCAGAATAGGTGGGAAAGGCAGTTTGTTTGGTTTGGAGTGGACTACTTTTAGTAAGTCCTTTGACAAGGCGAGTGTCTGTGTATCCCACTGTGTTCATGATTGTAGACATTAGAAGAGAGAAGGCATCAATGGATGTTTCCTGTCTACTAGAAAGCTTGCCAGCATTCATTGTGCCCAATATATGAGTGGAATCAGGCTTGCCTTATGGATGGGCAACACCTACTAGCTTCATAATTTCCTGTTTTCTCCTTCAATTCTGGCAACACTCCAGAATAGTATCATGGTTTTGTGTCCAAGATATGTACCACCTCCAATATCTGTGACATGGCCATGTACTAGATAGTTGAAGGGAATGGCTAGCATCTCAGAAATCTCAGATATCAGTTGACCAGGAAAGTCTCAGTGGAGAAACCCTGCTTTGGTCCTTTTGATTACCTATTGTTCTGTTGCCCTGAATGTCAGGAAGAACTTTGCCTCAAGCCACCACTTTGTGAAGCCTGAAGAAAACAGTTTTCAAATGCAAATGAATGGGCATCACGTGTGGATCCATGCTTAATTGCTTTGAAAAGGGATATGTCTGAATCAGTCTCTTGGCCCTGTTTGAGGCTGAGGCTTAGATTCTCAGCACCTGTTGGATCTAAAGATACATCCCATGCATGCATCGAAAACCAAAATGGCAAAAAGATCAGATATTGTTGATTAACTCTCTTGCCTTCCTCTGGTAGGTTCCTGACATCCATCAAGTGAGAACAGGGATCCTTCGTGTCAAATGAGTTCTTCAAAACCCAGCAGAGGCTAGCCCATAGGTGCTTGTTTTTCTCATGACTCCAATTCACTTAAAGAATCTAAACCTCAAAGTCAGTAGGCCTCAAGTTGGAGAAGCTAAGCAGTATTAAAGGAAGGCCTATTTGATCACTCCTGGTTTACAGGAAGGGTGTCCATGCCACTCTGACTTTCGGCAAATGAGGTGCAGGAAGCTTATTTTGGACAGTGACGTGGGCTGCTCCCCTCATGGAAACCTCCAGCCACAGGTTATGATGAGTGTATATATGGAAGAAGATTTGGGCCATGTGGGAGTGTTTGGGTTTTAATTGTGGACATTTGAATGGTGGTTTGAAGAGATGACTGGGTCCACGTGGGCTTGCACCCTGGTGTGATTCCCCTTAGAGACTGAGTTGTGGTACTGATCTCAGAGAAGTATTGCCATGAATTGTGTTGGGATTTTAGATGGCCATGCATGAGAGTTGCCCTTGGAAAGACATCTATGCCCAAGTTGACTTTCCACAGATCACAGGGAATCTCAGCCAGGATATCACATGATTTTATTCTTAAAGACTTGGCAGCCATTTTTGAGAGTCAAAACACACATGGACCTCACATTGTAGACCTCAATGGGCCTGGCTTAATCTGACATTTTGGCCACTCTTTGGGAAGCCTTGCCTGTGAGAATTCTCCAGAGTTTTCATTGAAATGAACTTACTCACCATTTAATGGTTCCTGAATAAATTGAAACCCACAGTGCCTCCAACTTCTTCCTTGAAAATTGGCAAGATAAATACCATAAAAATTTTTGAAATTCCCATGACTGGGTGGCACTGGAGAACATTTGGATGTCCTGTTGCTGATCATGAGTATGTAAGACAGTGCCTTGATTGACTTGGTTTTATGAAAATGGTGTAGAACAGAGATGCCAGTAAGTTGAATCCTGTTGAATAGTTGTCCTAGAGCAGTGGTTGGCAGGTGTGTGATAAAACATCTGTGTTGGGCCATGTGGATCTGCCATTGGCTTGCAAATGGATTGTGACTGACGTTTTGAAGCCAGTAGACTCTTATATGTAAAAGCATATTGTTATATGGAGAGGTTTCAGGGCAATGTTCAGAATCAGGTTGCTATGGTCAATGGGGCAAGCAATGTGGGATAGAAGCCTGGTTGGTGCATTCTCCTGCAGAACCCGACCCACCACAACTGACAGAACTCACTTCATCACTGTGTCCCTGTTGAACTCCTTGTATTTCATGAAGCAAATTCCAAACTCCCAGTGCAGCAGCAAGAAACACCACGAATAGTGGAGGATGACCTAATGGATTTACAGTCCACACGGGGAGACACTTAGACCCCAGTGGCCACAAGTTACATACAAATAGAAAATTCAGCACTGATGCCTTATGTTCATTGGAAAATAAGAAACAATGTCATTCATGTCACATAGATGAAGACCCAGCTTTGATGGTCTCACTCCAAATGAAGCTAATGCTCCTGACAACAGCATATATTTCATTGCCCAACCTTAGAGGCAGTTTCTCCAGATGTCAGGCTGGCAGAACTTCATGTTTGTGGAGTGTTTACCCTGTCCCTTACTTTTGGAAACTCCTCTACCACCTCCAAATTTGTGAACTCCTGAGCATTTTCCATTCCACATATGTATTCACAGATTTTCTAACTCCTCTCCTCTAATTGTGTCTTATGTGGGGTGAAGGTAATGTCAAGGCATTGTTATGAATGAGAGTGGGAAGTTTTTTGTGTAGCACATATTTGCAAATACATTGGATACATTTTCAAATTTTCCATTCGAAATACTGAATCCCTGACACTAACACATACCCTAATAGACTTTGACTTCTAATCCTAATATTATGGAGAAAAATAACCCAAACAGAATAGAAATACAAGAGGTTCACAGGAGGCATGGTGTATAGTTGGACTTGCCTTTCGTATGATAAATGGTAGGTGTTATAAATCTAGCGAATTTTAATTGAAATAGTCCTCCATGTGTTTTAAAAGTTAACAAATATGTGAATAACTGTCTCCCTTTCTCTGTAGCCTATTCATCACATGTATTTTTATATGCACATATCGAATTCTACCTGGTATAACTCGTACATTTTGTGAGGTGGCTGGCTTGGCAGATACAAATTGTGAGAAGAGATCACTCCTACTAAATGCTGTTGAAACCGAAAATTCAAGATACGGGTGAGCTTCTTAGTTGAACGACATAAATCCATGTTCATTAAAATGAATATTTTTGGATCTGTGGATGATATATATTTCATGGTGAATTTCGATTGGCATACATAATGCTACTTTTTAATGTCTCTGTGTGTATGTATATATATACATATATATATATATTTTTTTTTCACTGCAGATTTTTCAAAATATGAAGTATATTTTTCTTATTATACACTCCCTAAATTCATTCATATTAATGTATGTGGATTTATAATCAACTTTTCAAAAGATTTTTCTCAGAAATATTCATCCACCTGAAATACTTATTTGTTTCCTAGTACTGAAAACTAACTTCAGGGGATCATATGATGGCTGCGAAGGGAGTGCATCACCCCCATATACCGCGTCACTGTGCGGGAGAATGACGAGTTAGAATGGCTAAAACCTATCTTGTTAGGAATTTCCAGCAAAATTGTGGTTCTCCAAAACCTAGTGTACATATTTCCATCTCACAAGGATCAGCTACGGGAACTCAAACGCGAGTGATTTGTCCTCACAGAAGGTCATGTGGCTTATTCAGGAAATCGCTCCGTGGCTAGAGTCTGTGGTGCGTGCTGGGAAACGACGAGATAGCAACGCAAATATACAGCGGTGCAGATACTGTGGGCTCCTGCCAGGTATGCAATCACTGTGCTCAGTGCTGAATTCTGGGTTTGAGACGGGGAAGCATGCAGTCCAACTCGTTTCTCCGCACCAGTCAGACCACAGAGGCACCCAGCGGCCACCATCTTGGAGAGGTGACGTCACCATCCCTGTTTTCGACTGATCGCAGCTTATTCAGCTATAGAACCGGTAATTTCAGGATGCCATTCACCTTTGTCTTGCAGACAAATTACTCAGGCTCAGTGCTAAAGAACCCGCAGAAACTGCGTCTTGGAGCCTGCTTCTATTAGAACATACACCGAGCCCAGAGCAGCCGAATTCCGCCTCCCGGAACTGATCTGGCCCTGGGCCAAAGAACCCGCGGAAACTGCTTCTCGGTCCGGGTCTTGCTGAATACTGTGGAGGTAAATATAAACGGAGCCTTCATAGGGAGTGCAACAGGATTGAGACGGGGCTTGTGAGTGCCGGTCAGAACTCACCCATTGCTTTAGTCACCCAGCAAAGGGAACAAAATGCTGCCTTTTGCATGGGATACCAACATGGCAAAGATCTGATGTCATCAGAAAGCAGCAGAGGAGATAACTTCATTGATACCAGCGGTGACAGAAACAGTTGGTCTCCTGGTAAAGAAAGTGAGTCACAAACACCCGGGTCTCTCTCACTTTGTCATCAAGCCAGAGGGGCAGAGCAGAGCCGCCGCCCACGCCCGGTACAGGCCCAGCGACACACCTGCATGGTAGTCACGTCACCCCAATTGGAATAGAGGCAGAGCAGAGCCGCCGCCCTTGCCCAGAACAGGCCCAGTAACCCGCAGGCGTGGTAGTCAAATCACCTGAATTGGAATAGTTGCAGAGCAGAGCCTTCTCCCGCACCTAGTACAATCCCAGTGGCCCACCGGCATGGTAGTCAGGTCACCCCAATATTAGTAGGGGCAGAGCAGAGCCTTCGCCCGCACCCAGAACAGGCCCAACAACCTGCCGGCATGGTAGTCACGACCCCCCAAATGGAGTAGTGGCAGAGCAGAGCCGTCACCCGCACCCGCAAGGTAGGCACACCTGCACCTGACTGGCAGAAGAGGCCCATCGCCCTGCCGGCGCAGCAGACACTTCACCCCATTTGGAATAGGAGCAGAGCAGATCCGTTGCCCGTGCCCGCAAGGTAGGCAGACCTGCGACAAACTGGCGGAACAGGCCCAGCAACACACCTGCATGGTAGTCACGTCACCCCAATTGGAGTAGGGGCAGAGCAGAGCCGCCGCCAGCACCTACAAGGTAGGCAGACCTGCGACTGATCGGCAGAACACCCCAGGGGTCCACGGGCCTGGTAGACACGTGACACCAATTGGAGGAGGGGCAGAGCAGAGCCACCTCCCGCGCCTGCATGGTAGGCAGACCTGCAACCGATCAGGAAAACAAGCCCAGCGGCCCGTCAGCAAGGTAGTTAGATCACCCTAATTGGAGGAGCAGCACAGCCCCCCTGTGCCCATGCAAGGGAGACTTTGCAACTATACAAGAGCAATATAAATATATAGGAGGAAAATTTCAAAATCACAACAGTTTCACCAAGCATAAAGAAAAGCGAGCAGTATGATAAGACAAGGAAAAAAGGACCACAAGCAATGCAGGTCAGCACAACTTTAGAAGAGGTAATAGCTGCAGTAGATGGAATGTCAGATAAAGAACTCAGGATATACATGCTTCAGATGATCTGGAGTCTCAAGGAAGACATTAGACAGCAAAATCAGACAATGAAAAATCACTTCGACAATGAATTACATAAACAAATCCAAGAAGCAAAAGATCAGCTATACAGGGAGATAGAGGTTGTAAAAAATAACAAACAGAAATCCTAGAAATGCAGAAACCAATAAACCAACTTAAAAACTCAATTGAGAATACTACCAGCAGAGTAGAACACTTAGAAGATAGAACATCAGACAATGAAGACAAAGTATTCCAACTTGAAAAGAACATAGACAGCTCAGCAAGACTGTTAAGAAACCATGAACAGAATATCCAAGAAATACGGGATAACATAAAGAGACCAAACTTAAGAGTCATTGGAATACAGGAAGGTATAGAGGTCCAAACCAAAGCAATGAGCAATGTATTCAATGAAATAATATGAGAAAACGTCCCAGACTTGAAGAATCAGACTGACTCCCAAGTCCTAGAAGCCTACAGGACGCCGAATGTGCAAAATCATAAGAGATCCACACCTAGACACATTATAATGAAGATGCCCAACATACACAATAAGGAGAGAATTTTAAATGCTACAAGAGAAAAAAAAGCAGATTACATTTAGGGGTAAACCAATCAGGATAACAGCTGATCTTTCAACACAGACTCTGAAAGCTAGAAGATCCTGGATTAACATTTTTCAAACACTGAAAGAAAATGGATTCCAACCAAGAATTGTGTATCCAGCGAAATTAAGCTTCAGGATGGAAGATAAAATCATAACCTTCCATGTTAAAAAAAAGTTAAAATAAATTGTAGCTAGAAAACCATCTCTTCAAAACATCATCGGCAAAATATTACAGGAAGAGGAAATGGAAAATAACAATAAAAACCAACAGTGGGAGGTAGTACAGTAAAAGGCGGAAATAATCAAAGTAGAAAACAATCCATGTTTAATAACATAAATAAACAAATAGGGCTGGAAGAACAACCATTATCTCAATAATAACCGTAAATGTTAATGGCTTAAACTCACCAATTAAGAGACACAGGCTAGTAGAATGGATCACAACACAAGACCCAATAATATGCTGCCTACAGGAGACGCATTTGATAGGAAAAGACATACATAGACTGAAGGTGAAAGGTTGGGAAAAATCATATCACTTATATGGACTTCGGAAACAAGCAGGAGTGTCCATACTCATATCAAATAAAATAGATTGCAAGCCAAAGTTAATCAAAAGGGATAAAGAGGGACACTACATACTGCTCAAGAGAACCATACACCAACAAGACATAACCATAATAAATATATATATGCCCCAAACAATGGTGCAGCTATGTCCATCAAACAAACTTTTCTCAAGATCAAGAGTCTAATAGACCACCATACAATAATCATGGGAGACTTCAACACACCTCTCTCACCACTGGACAGGTCTTCCAAACAAAAGTTGAAATAGAAAACTATAGAACTCAATAACACAATTAATAACCTAGACTTAATTGACATATATCGAATATACTCCTCAACATCAAGCAGTTACATTTTTCCTCAGCAGCACATGGATCCTTCTCAAAAATAGATCATATATTATGTCACAGGGCAATTCTTAGACAATATAAAGAAGTAGAGATAATACCATGCATCTTATCTGATCATAATCTAATATAAACTAAAAATCAATGATAAACGAAGGAAGGAAAAATCATGCATCACTTGGAGAATGAACAATAGGTTACTGAATGATCAATGGGTTATAGAAGACATCAAGGAGGAAATTAAAAAATTCTTAGAGATAAATGAAAACACAGGCACAACATATCAGAATCTATGGGACACACTGAAATCCCTTCTAAGAGGAAAATTCATTGCTTGGATTTCATTCCTTAAAAAAAGAAAAAAAAAAACAAAACAAATAAATGATCTCATACTTCATCTCAGAATCCTAGAAAAAGAAGAGGAAAACAACAGCAAAATAAGTAGAAGGTAAGATTTAATTAAAATCAAAGCTTAAATTAATGAAATCGAAACAAAAGAAACAATTGAAAAAATTGAGAAAACTAAAAGTTGGTTCTTTGAAAAAATAAATAAAATCGACAGACCCTTAGCCATGCTAATGAAGAGAAGAAGAGAGAAAACTCAAATTACTAGCATACGGGATGAAAAGGGCAACATCACATGTTAAGGTCTATAAACAAGTCAGGATGGCACCTGGTATTTTGCCAGAGAAATGTTAGGGTCTGTAAACAAGTCTGGATGGCGCCTGGCCAAATGCCATAGAGAGTGGTTTGTGAAGTAACAAAAGCAAGCCATTAAGTGTGGAGATTCCTTATTGGTTGACTGCTGGATCTATTTTATGCTAATTAGATAAGCTATATAAAATGTATAAATATTGCTCAGATGCTACAATAAACGGCTTCCACTCCTGCTGTATCAATCTACACAAGTTATTTGTCATCCCCTGGCAATCACAGCAGATATTTCTGAAATACAGAAGATAATCAGAAATTAATTTGATTCGTTATACTCCAATATAATAGAAGATAGTGAAAGCATCGAAAAATTTCTTAAGTCATATGATCTGTCCAGATTGAGTCAGGAGGATATAGACAACCTAAACAGACCAGTATCAATTGAGGAAATAGAAGAAACCATCCAAAGATTACCAACTAAGAAAAGACCAGGACAGTATGGGTATACAGCAGAGTTTTACAAACCCTTTAAATATGAACTAATACCAATACTTTTCAAGCTATTTCAGGAAATTGAAAAAGAGGGAGATCTTCCAAATTCATTCTACCAGGCCAATGTCACCCTGATTTCTACACCAGACAAAAACACTTCAAACAAAGAAAACTACAGACCAATATCCCTAAGGAATCTAAATGCAAAAATCCCTAATTAAATTCTGGCGAATCAGATACAAAAACATATTAAAAAAATTGTGCACCATGATCAAGTAGGATTCATCCATGGAATGCAAGGCTTGTTCAATATACGAAAATCAATAAATGTTATTCACCACATCAATAGACTTAAAAATAAGAACCATATGATCATCTCGATAGATGCACAAAAAGCATTCGACAAAGTACAGCATCCCTTTATCTTCAAAACTCTAGAAAAACTAGGAATAACAGAATCATACCTCAATATTGTAAAAGCAATCTATGCTAATCCTCAAGCTAGCATCATTCTGAATCTAGAAAAATTGAAGGCATTCCCTCTAAAATCTGGAACAAGAATGGGATGCCCTCTCTCACTACTTCTGTTCAATACAGTTCTCGAAACACTGGCCAGAGCAATTAGACAGATGGAAGAAATTAAAGGCATAAAAATAGGAAAAGAACAACTTAAATTATTACTATTGCAGATGACATGATTCTATACCTAGCAGACCCAAAAGGGTCTACAAAGAAACTAATATAGCTAATAAATGAATGCAGCAAAGTGGCAGGATATAAAATCAACACGCATAAATCAAAGGCATTCCTAATTATCAGGGACAAATCCTCTGAAATGGAAATGAGAACAACCACTCCATTCACAATATCCTAAAAAAAAAAGATGGAAATCAACCTAACAAAAGAGGGGAAAGTCTCATACAATGAAAACTACACAACCCTAAAGAGAGAAATATAAGAAGATCTTAGTAGATGTAAAAATATACCTTGTTCATGGAAAGGCAGAACTAACATCATCAAAATGGTGATATTACCAAAATTTCTCTATAGGTTTAATGCAATGCCAATCAAATCCCAAAGGCATTTCTTGTAGAAATAAAGAAAGCAATCATGAAATACATATGGAAAAATAAAAGTCCCAGAATAGCAAAAACAATGCTAGGCAGGAAGTGTGAATCAGGCGGTAGAGCGATACCAGACTTCAAACTATACTACAGAGCAATAGTAACAACAATAGCATGGTACTGGTACCAAAACAGGCTTGTGGACCAATGGTACTGAATAGAGGACACAGAAACCAATCCACAAAACTACAACTATCTTATATTTGATAAAGGGGCTAAAAGCATGCAATGGAGGAAGGATAGCATCTTCAACAAATGGTGTTGGGAAAACTGGAAATCCATATGTAACAAATTGAAACTGAATCCCTTTCTCTTGCCATGCACAAAAGTTAACTCAAAATGGATCAAGGAGCTTGATATCAAATCAGAGACACAGTGTCTGATAGAAGAAAAATTTGCTTACGATGTACATACTGTGGGGTCGGGCTCCAAATTCCACAATAGGACACCCATAGCACAAGAGTTAATAACTAGAATAAACAAATGGGACTTACTCAAACTAAAAAGTTTTTTCTCAGCAAAAGAAACAATAAGAGAGGTAAATAGGGAGCCTACATCCTGGGAAGAAATCTTTACTACTCACACTTCAGATAGAGCCCTAATATCCAGAGTATACAAAAAACTCAAAAAATTAGACAATAAGATAACAAATAACCCAGTCAACAAATGGGCTGAAGACCTCAACAGACACTTATCAGATGAGGACTTACAATCAATCAACAAGTACATGAAAAAATGCTCACCATCTCCAGCAGTCAGAGAAATGCAAATCAAAACCACCCTAAGATACCATCTCACTCTAGTAAGATTGGCAGCCATTATGAAGTCAAAGAACAAGTTCTGGCAAGGATGTGGGGAAACAGGTACACTTCTACATTGCTGGTGGGACTGCAAATTGGTGCAGCCAATTTGGAAAGCAGTATGAAAATTTCTTGGAAAGCTGGGAATGGAACCACTATTTGACCCAGCTATTCCCCTTCTCAGTCTATTCACTAAAGACCTAAAAACAGCATGCTACAGGGACACTGCTACATCGATGTTCATAGCAGAACAATTCACAACAGCAAGACTGTGAAACCAACTTAGATAACCTTCAATGAAAGAATGGATAAAATACTGTGGCATTTATACACAATGGAGTATTACTCTGCATTGAAAAATTTAAAAAAATCATAGAATTTGGAGGGAAATGGATGGCATTAGAGCAGATTATGCTAAGTGAAGCTAACCAATCCTTAAAAAACAAATGCCAAATGTCATCTTTGATATACGGAGA
The DNA here is from genome assembly GCF_048772815.1 of Callospermophilus lateralis. Classification (NCBI taxonomy): domain Eukaryota; kingdom Metazoa; phylum Chordata; class Mammalia; order Rodentia; family Sciuridae; genus Callospermophilus; species Callospermophilus lateralis. The sequence goes on along the minus strand of NW_027513306.1, from coordinate 143,523 downwards.
GTAACTAAGAACAGAGGAGAGACGAAGAGCATGACAAGATGATTAACATTAAAGCGGGATGAGAGGTGGAAAGGAAAGGGAGAGAGAAGGAAAATTGCATGGAATTGGAAGGAGACCCTCAGGGTTATACAAAATTACATACAAGAGAAAGTGAGGAGAAAGAGAAAAATAATACAAGGGGTACAAATTTATTACAGTAGAGGGGGTAGAGAGAGAAGAGGGGAGGGGCGGGGAGGGGAGGGGGGATAGTAGAGGATAGGAAAGGCAGCAGAATTCAATAGACACTAGTATGGCAATATGTGAATCAATAGATGTGTAACTGATGTGATTCTGTAATCGGTACATGGGGTAAAAATGGGAGTTTATAACGCACTTGAATCAAAGTGTGAAATATGTTATAACAACAACTATAATGTAATGTTTTGAACAACCATGAATAAAAATGAAATAAAACTAACTACGGTGAATAATGCATGCAATCCTAATATTTCTACAGTAACTGACCCAGTTTAATATCAATGCAAGTAGATTCCTATGGGACATGATGTGTACTTTGACCTTCATTTTTATTCAACACTGGTACATTATTATTTCATCAGTTTATGCACATCACAGGATATATATTTCATCCACAATTTAGGAAAGTTATAGGCACTTGTTTCACTTTCAATCAATTCCAGCTTCAGAACACATGGATTCCTCCATATTTCTTGACTGGTCTTTTCATGAGACTTCTTTCCAAACACATTATTTTCGATTTCCATAAACACTTTTGAAACAAAACTCACACACACTTCATGATAAACAATAACCCTAAGATTACCATTATATATGTAACTGGTTGGAGTGAATGATTGTATGTCAATATATGATTTCCTATATATTTTAAGATATCAATTCAATCCATGATTTAAAGAGAAAAAAGTTATATTATTTATTCACACTATGGTCTATTCATGCATTATCTCTATATTCATTGACACAGGGTACACCACTTGGTACCCACAATACTAATTTATGTGTCCTCAAATATTGCTCCCAGAAATGGTGGAAGAAAAACACATATCATATGATCTACATATATATTTGATCACAATAATTTTCTGGGCACAAAATGCAAAGGTCACACTTATGATTGTACCAAATCCTAAATTGAAAGTGAACATGGCTTACTAAAAACATCCATGTCCAGGTTGCCTAATGCTTTCAAATGTCATTCCTATTGGTGACTACATATTTGTTTCTTCCTAAGATTATGTATTCAATCTCAACCCTGTTGAAAATGTCTAATCCTATCACTCACTATATAATTGCCTCATTTCGTAATGTCTCTATTGATATTTTCCTTCCTACATATTTTCCCCAGTTAATCATTGTGACTGACTCTTCACATGTGCTGACATTTATATTCACTCTATAACCGAAACCCTAATGCTACAGAACTTTTTGTCCAATTTTTATACTCACTCTTTTTTTATAAACCTACCGACTATCTTCCTAATCCCACCGACTATCTCAATTTGAGTGGATGTTCTCTTCTAAAATCAAACATCCAAGGTATAAGGTCCTATGCCATTGATTATCAATTTATCTGAGACATCTGTGTAGAACGTAATTAAAAGCTAAGTATCCCAATCAAGGGCCTAATGCCCTTCTGGGCTTCAAATCTTACCAACATTTCTGTTTTCATACTTATATTTCACCTCTATAATCTTATAAATATCGCAGGTTTCCAATACTATTAATCATCCTGCAGAAGGATTCGTAATCCAAATCAAAGATGTTAATAACCCTAACCATACACTCTTCCCTCAACCTAACTTTACAGAAGAGCAGGGACAGAGTTCGTCTTACAATACAGGAATGTAGGGGATCTGCCTCCTGCTGAGAACCTCAAAGGTCCATACAGGTTTGATCCCTGGAGAAGATTAGGCAGCTATGAAGGACCTGAGAGAGCAAAAGTTATCTTCCATCTCAAACAACCTTTCCAGGATGAAGGGTTTTGTCTGAATAAGCCTCTCTCTTCTTAATGTAGAGAAGATGGACCATACCAGGCATGTGTGGAGAGCTGTTCCTGGGTGCCTATGGTTGATATACCATTCTAACTTTTGAAAGTGTCACAGGAAGTAAGGGTTGCCTCCATCTCATAGGACTATTGGAAGCAACTGTTAGGACAAAGTGGTTGCCAAGGCAGTGACCTCATTAAATTCCTGAAGAGATTAATCTCACCTCACTTCCTTGGTGATGAAACTCTCTGAACTTGGGATCCGGGAAGCCAGGCACGCAGAGCCAGTCCCATTCCCAGTCCCAGTGGTCTCACTTGTTTGGATTTAACAAGGACAGAGTCAGTCTTTCTTAGTACCTACTGATGTGAGGATGGACAAATGTCAGGAAAGCTCTGAAGAGAGGCCTTTCCTGAGAAAGCAGGTAGTGGCTCACAGCTGGCTAGTGACAACTTCACAGATTGGGCCAATGAGACCATATCTGACACAGGACAGGCGATTTCATCAGAACATAGTATGGCCCACCAGTCAGAGGACACTCCTGATAGTCACAGACCTACTTGGGGGAAGGAGCTGCCTTTGTGTGTGTGGGTGTAGGTTTGAGGTTTTGTCTCATGTTCTGAGAATAGGTAGGAAAGGCGGTTTATTTGTTTTGGAGTGAACTGTTTCTGGTAAGTCGTTTGACAAGGCCAGTGTCTCTATGTCTGTGTATCCCACTGTGTCCGTGGTTTTAGACATTAGAAAAGAGAATGAATCATTGTATGTGTCCTGACTAGTAGAAAGCTTCCCAAGATTCATCTTGCTCAATTTATGAATGGACTGTGGCTTGACTTATGGGTGGGCAACTCCTACAATCTTGCTAAGTTCCTGTTTTCTTCCTGAATCCTGGCCAATTTCCAGAATAGGCTCATTTTTTTGTGTCCAAAATATGTACCACCTCCAAGCTCTGAGACTTGGCCATGTACTGGATAGCTGAAGGGAATGGGAGCATCTCAGAAAACTCAGATATGAGTGTGACCAGAAAATTCTAATGGAGAAACCCTGCTTTGGGCCTTTTGCTTACCAATTGTTCTGTTGCCCTGAATGTCTGGAACATCTTTGCCTCAGGCCACACCTTTGTAGAGCCAAAAGAAATAGTTTTCAAACAGAAATGAAAGGGCATCACCTCTGGCTCTTTGCTTAATTGCTTTGGAAAGGGATGTGTCTGAATCAGCTTTTTGGCCCTGTGTGAGGCTGCGGCTTAGATTTTTAGCACCTGATGGATCTAAAGAAAGATCCCATGTGTGCATCCAAAACCAAAATGGACAAAAGAGCATTCATTTTGGATGAAGTCTCTCACATTCCTCTGTAAGGTTCCTGACCTTCATCAAGTGAGAATAGTGATCATTTGGTTCAAATGTGTTTCTCAAAACCCTACAGAGGATAGCCCATAAGTGCTTGATTTTTCTCATGACTCCAAATCACATAAAGACTCTAAGCCCCACAGTCAGTAGGCTTCAAATTGGAGAAGCAGTGCCATCTTAATGGCCGGCCAATTTGATCACTCCTGGTTCACTGGAAGGATGTCCAGGCCACCCTGATTTTAGGCAAATGAGGGGCAAGGGTGGTTATTTTGGACACTGTCTTGGGCCGCACCCCTCATGGAAACCTCCAGCCAGAGGTTATGATGAGTGTGTATTTAGAAAAGATGAGTGACATGTGGGAGTGTTTTGGATTTAATTGTGGATATTTGTGTGGCAGTTGGAAGACATAACTGGGTCTACCTGGGCTTGAACTTTGGTGTGATTCCCCTTAGAGACTGAGTTCAGAATCTGTCCTCAGAAAAGTATTGCCATGTATTGTGTTGGGATTAAAGAGGCCATGTATGAGAGTCACCCTTGGAAACTGAGATCTAGTGCCAGAGTGGCTTTGCACAGAGAACTGGGAATCTCAGCCAAGGTATCACATGATTTCATTCGAAAGACTTGGCAGCCATATTTGAGAGTCAAAACACACATGGACCTCACATTGTAGACCTCAATGGGCCTGGCTAAATGTGACCTTTTGTCCACTCTTTGAGAAGCCTTGCCTGTGAGGGTTCTCCAGAGCTTTCATTGAAATAATCTTCCTCTCCATTTAATGGTTCCTGAATAAATTGAAACCCACAGTGCCTCCAACTTCATCCTTGAAAAATTTCTAGATAAATACCGTGAATTTTTTGAAATTCCCACGACTAGGTTGCACTAGAGAACCTTTGGATGTCCTGCTGCTGATCATGGATGTACCTGACAGTGCCTTGCTTGACTGGGTTTTATGAAAATGGTGTAGAACAGAGGTCCCAGTAAGTTGCAGCCTCCTGAGAAGTGGGCCTAGAGTTGTGGTGGGCAGGAGTGTGATAAAACTTCTGTGTTGGAGCAATTTGGATCTTCCATTGGCTTACAAATGGCTTGTGGCTTACATGGTGCAGCCAGCAGACCCTTATAAGTAAAGGCATCTTGTTATATGGAGAGGATTCAGGGCAATGTTCAGAATCAGGTTGCTATGGACAAGGATGCAATGGGGCAAGCTTTGAGGGATAGAAGATTGGTTGGTGCATTTTTCTGCTGTCCCTGACCCACCACACGTGACAGAACTCCCTCCAGCACTGTGTCCCAGTTGAACTCTTTTTATTTTATGAAGCAAATACCAAACTACCAGTGCAGCAGCAAAAACCCCACAAAAAGTGTAGGAGGGCCAAATGGCTTCACAGTTCAACGGGGAGACACTTAGACCCCAGAGGCCACAGTTTACTTAAAAAGAAAAATATCAGCACTGCTGCCTCATGTTCATTGAAAAATCAGAAACAATGTCTTCCAGGTCTCATAGATGCAGACCCAGCTTTGATGGTCTCACTACAAAGAAAGCCAAATCTCCTGAAAACAACATATATTTCAAGTGCCCTATCTCAGAGGCAGTTTCTCAAAAAGCTTTTAGGCCAGCAGAGCTCCACGTTTGTGGAGTGTTTACCCTATCCCTTGCTTTTGGAAACTCCTCTACAACCTCCAAGGTTGTGAACTCCTGAGCATTTTCCATTCCAGATATGTGTTCACTGATTTTCTAACTCTTCTCCTTTAATTGTGTCTTACTTGGGGTGAAGGTAATGTCAAGGCATTGTTCTGGATGAGAGTGGGAGGATATTTGTGCAGCATATATATGCATACAAATTGGATTCATTTTCCAATTTTCATTTTGAAATATTGAATCCCTGACACTAACCCATACCTACTAGACTCAGACAACTCATCCTAATATGATAGAGAAAAATAAGGCAAACCTATAGAAATACAAGCAGTTCATTGGAGGCATGTTGTATAGTTGGACTTGCGTTTTGCATTATATAAGGTAAAAGTTATAAATCTAGTCAATTTTTAATCGAAGAAGTTCTCCATGAGTTTTTAAACTTAAAAAATACGAGAATTCTTGTTTCCCTTTCTCTTTAGCCTATTCACACTTGTATATTTATATGCACATATAGAATCCTACCAGGTATCACACGTACATTTTTGAGGTGGCTGACTTGGCATATACAAACTGTGAGAAGAGTTCACTCCTCCTAAACGCTGTTGGAACTGAAAATTCAACCTATAGGGGAGCTTCCTAGTAGAAGAACATTATGCATAAATTCATGTTCAGTAAAATAAATATTTTTGCATCTGTGGATGATATATATTTAGTGATGAATTTCGATTGGCATATATATTGCTACTATTAAATGTATGTGAGTGTTTTTTTTTTTTGTGTGTGTGTATAATATATCTGTACACTCTGCAGATGTTTCAAAATATAAAATATATGTGTCTAATGTAAACCCTCTATATTCATTCATGTTCATGTATGTGGATTTATAATCAACTTTTCACAAGATTATAATCAGAAATATTCATCCACCTGAAATACATAATTGTTTCCTAGTACTGAAAACTAACTTCAGTGAATGGGGCATACAAATCCTCATTATTCTACAGAAACTGACCCAGTCTAACATCAATGCAAGTAGACTCCTATGGGACATGATATGTAATTTGACGTTCATATGTATTCAACAATGGTACATTATTATTTCTTCAGTTTTTGCACATTTTAAGTTATACACTTTATCCACAAGTTCACGAATTTATAGGCATTTGTTTCAACTTTAATCACTTCTTGCTTCAGAACACAAGTATTGTCAGGGTTTCTTGACAGGTCTTTTCATGAGACTTCTTTCCAAACACATTATTTTAGATTTCCATAATCAATTTTGAAGCAAAACTCACACACTCTTCATGATAAACCAAACCACTAATATTTCCATGAGATATATAACTGGTTGGAATGAATGATTGTATATCAATATATGATTTCCTGTAATTTTTCAGATATCAATTCAATTCATTATTTAAAGTTCAAAAAAGTTATATTATTTAGTCACAGTATGTTCTATTCATGCTTTATCTCTATGTTCATAGACACAGGGTACACCTCTTTGTACCCCCAATTCTAATTTTAAATATTCAATATATTGCTCCCAGAAATGGTGAAAGAAATACTCATGTCACCTCATTATCACAGTAATATTCTGGACAAAAAATGGAAAGGTCACTCTTATGATTGTACCAAAGCCTAAATGGAAAGTGAACATAGATTACTAAAAACATCCATGTCCAGGTTGCCTAATGCTATCAATTGTCAATCCTGTTGGTGACTACATATTTGTTTCTATCTAATTTATATATTCAAACTCAACCCTGTTGAAAATGACTAATTCTATCACTCACTTTATACTTTGCCTGATTTTGTAATGATTCTATTGATATCTGCTTTTCTACATATTTTCCCCAGTTCATCATAGTGACTGACTCTTCATATGTACTGACATCTACATTCACTCCATAACCGAAACCCTACTGGTAAAGAACTTTTGGTCCAAATACTATACTCACTCTTCTTCCTAAAGCTATCGACTATCTTCCTAATCCTAACGATTATCACTTTTTGCCTGGATGTTCTCTTCTAAATTCAATCATCATAGGTACAAGGTCCTACTCCCTTGTATATCGAATTATCTGAGACATCTTTGCAGAACATAATTCAAAGCTAAGTATCCCAATCAAGGGGAAAACCCTTCTGGGCTTCAAATCATACCTAGATTTTTGTTTTCATACTTTCATTTCACATCTATATTCTTGTAAATATCACAGGTTCCCAATACCATTATTCATCACACAGAATGATTCATAACCCAAATCAAACCTGTTATTAACCCTAAGCGCACACTGTTCCCTCAATCTCATTTTACAGAAAAGCAGGGACAGAGTGGTTCTTACAATACAGGAAATTATGGGATCTTCCACCTGCTGAGAACCTCAAAGGTCCATGCAGAAATGACACCTGGAGAAGTTGTAGGCAGGTATGAAGGACCTGAGTGAGCAAAAGTCATCTTCCATGGCAAATAACCTGGTCAGGATGAAGGGATGTGTCTGAATCATCCTCTCTCTTTTTATTGTAGAGAAGATGGACCAAACCAGGCCTGTGTGGAGAGCTGTTCCTGGGTGCCTATGGTTGATATACCATTCTACCTTGTGAAACTGTCACAGGAAGTAGGGGAAGCCTCCATCTCATGGGACCCTTGGAAGCAACAGTTAGGACAAAGTGGTTGCCAAGGCAGTGACCACATTCAGTTCCAAAGAATGTGACATACCTCATTTCCTTGGTGATGGAACTCTCTGAAATTTGTATCCAAGAAGCCAGGCACCCAGAGGCAGTCCCAGTCCCACTCCCAGTGGGCCTACTTGTTTGGATTTACCAAGGATAGAGTCAGTTTTCTTGGTACCTACTGATGTGAGGATGGCCTAATGCCTGGAGAACTCTAAAGAGGGACCTTTCCTGAGAAAGCAGGTAGTGGCTAACCACTTTTTCCTGACAACTACACAGAGTTGAACAAGGAAACAAGATCTGAGAGAAGACAGGCCATTTAGGGGGAACATAGTATGGCCCGCAGTCAGAGGAAACTCCGGATAGTCACAGACCTACTTGGGGTAAGGAGGTGCCTTTGTGGGAGTGGGTGTGGGTTTGTTGTTTTGTCTCATGTTCTGAGAATAGGTAGGAAAGGCGGTTTGTTTGGTTTGTAGTGGACAGTTTCTAGTAAGTTGTTTGACAAGGCGAGTGTTTCTGTTTCGGTGTATCCCAATGTGTCCGTTGTTGTAGACATTAAAAAGAGAATGCATTAATGGATGTGTCCTGTCTAGTATAAGTCTTCCCATAATTCATCCTGCCCAATATATGAATGGACTGCAGCTTGTCTTATCGATGTGCAACACCTACTATCTTTCTAAGTTGCTGTTTTCTTCCTGAATTCTGGCCACTCTCCAGAATAGGCTCATGGTTTTGTGTCCAAAATATGTACCACCTCCAAGCTCTGTGACATGTCCATGTAATGGATAGCTGAAGAGAATGGCGAGCATTTCAGAAAACTCAGATATCAGTGTGACCAGGAAAGTCTCAGTGCAGAAACCCTGCTTTGGGCAATATGCTTACTAATTGTTGTGTTGCACTGAATGTCAGGAAGGTCTTTGCCTCAGGCCACCCCTTTGTGAAACCTGAAGAAAACAGTTTTCAAATACAAATGAATGGGCATCACCTGTGGCTTCTGGCTTCATTGCTTTGAGAAAGGATGTGTCTGAATCAGCCTCTTGGCCATGTGTGTGGCTGTGACTTAGATTCTCAACACCTGATGAATCTAAAGAATGATCCCATGCGTGCATCCAAAACCATAAGGGCAAAAAATCATTCATTGTGGATGAAGTCTCTTGCCTTCCTCTGTTAGGTTCCTGAACTCCATCTAGTGAGAATAGGGATTCTTTGGGTCAAATGAGTACTTCAAATCTCTGCAGAGGTGTTTGGTTTTCGAATAACTTTAAATCACATAAAGAATCTATTCCTGAAATCAGTAGGCCTCAAATTGGAGAAACACAGAAGAATTAACGGCAGGCTTATTTGATCATTGCTGGTTCACAGAAACGGTGTCCAGGCCACCCTGACTTTAGGCAAATGAGGGGAAAACGAGCTGATTTTGGACACTGTCTTGGGCTGCGCCCCTCATGGAAACCTCCACCCAGAGGTTAAGATGATTGACTATATGGAATAAGATGAGGGCCATGTGGGAGTGTTTCGGTTTTAATTTTGGTCATTTGTGTGGCATTGGAAAAAATGACTGGGTCCACGTGGGCTTGAACTCTGGTGTGATTCCCCTTAGAGACTGGGTTTTAGAACTGAACTCAGAGAAGCATTGCCATGAATTTTGTTAGGATTTCAAGAGGCCACGCATGAAAGTCGCTCTTGGAAACTGAGACCTAGGCCCCGGGTGGATTTCCACAGAGGCCTGGGAATCTCAGCAAGGATATCACATGATTTTATTCTTAAAGACATGGCAGCCATAGTTGAGAGTCAAAACACACATGGACCTCACATTGTAGACCTCAATGGGCCTGGCCTAATGTGACCTTTTGACCACTCTTTGGAAAGCCTTGCCTGTGAGAGTTCTCCAGAGATTTCATTGAAATGAGCTTCCTCACCATTTAATGTTTGCTGAATGAATTGAAACCCACAGTGCCTAGAACTTCATGCTTGAAAAATGGCTAGATAAATACCATGAAATTTTTGAAATTTCTATGACCAGGTGGCACTGGAGAAACATTGGATGTCCTGTTGCTGATCATGAGTATACCAGACAGTGCCTTGATTTACGGAGTTTCATGAAAATGGTGTAGAATAGGATGGCAGTAAGTTGGAGCCTGCTGAGTAGTGGGTCTAGAGCAGTGGTGGGGAGGTGTTTGATAAAACATCCGTGGTAGGGCCATGTGGATCTACCATTGGATTCCAAATGGCTTTAACTGACGTGGTACAGCCAGCAGACCCTTATATGTAAAGGCATCTTGTTATATGGAGAGTTTTCAGAGGAAAATTAAGAATCAGGTTGATATGGACAAGGGGGCAATGGGGCAAGCTGTGAGAGATCGAAGCTTATTTGGTGCATTCTCTTGCAGACCCTGACCCACCACACGTGACAGAACTCCCTCCAGCACTCTGTCCCAGATTAGCTCCTAGTATTTTGTGAAACAAATACCAAACTCACAGTGCAGCAGCAAAAATACCACAAAAAGTGGAGGAGGACCAAATGGCTTTACATCCACACGGGGAGAAACTTAGTCCCCAGTGGCCTCAGTTTACCTACAAAGAGTGGATTCAGCACTGCTTCATCTTGTTCATTGGAAAATAAGAAACCATGTCCTCCAGGTCACATAGATGCAGACCCAGCTTTGATGGTCTCACTACAAAGGAAGACAAATCTCCTGAAAACAACATATATTTCAAGTACAGAAGCTCAGAGGCAGTTTCTCAAAAAGTTTTTAGGCCAGCAGAGCTCCATATTTGTGGAGTGTTTACCCTGTCCCTTAGTTTTGCAAACTCCTCTACCACCTCCAAGGTTGTGAACTCCTGAGCATTTTTCATTCCAGATATGTATTCACTGATTTTGTAACTCTTCTCCTCTAATTGTGTCTTACTTGGGGTGAAGGTAATGTCAAGGCATTCTTCTGGATGAGAGCGGGAGGATATTTGTGCAGCATATATTTACATACACATTGGATTCATTTTCCAATTTTCCATTCGAAATGCTGAATTCCTGACACTAAGCCATACCTAGTAGACTCAGACTATTCATCCTAATATAATGGGGAAAATTAACCCAACACAATAGAAATACAAGCACTTCAGAGGAGACATGTTGTATAGTTGGACTTGACATTTGCATTATATAAGGTAGGAGTTATAAATGTATTCAAATTTTAATGGACATATTCTCCATGTGTTTTTAAACTTAACAAATATGTGAATTCTTGTTTCCCTTTTCTGTAGCCTATTCACACATGTATATATATATATGAATATATAGAATCCTAGCAGGTATCACACGTACATTTTGTGAGGTGGCTGTCTTAGCAGATACAAATTGTGAGAAGAGTGGACTCCTCCTAAATGCTGTTGGAAATAAAAATTCAACCTATAGGAGACCGTCCTAGTCGAACAACGTTATACATAAAGTCATATTCAGTAAAATAAATATTTTTGCATTTCTGGATGACATATATTTACTGATGAATTTCAATTGGCATTTATATTGGTACTTTTTAATGTCTGTGAGTGTTGTGTGTGTGTGTGTGTGTGTGTGTGTGTGTATAGATATAGATATAGATATACTCTCCAAATTTTTCAAAATATGAAATATATGTGTCTAATATACACTCTCTAAATTCATTCATGTTCATGTATGTGGATTTATAATCAACTTTCCACAAGATTATAATCAGAAATATTCATGCACCTGAAATACATATTTGTTTCCTAGTACTGAAAACTAACTTCAGTGAATGGTGCATACATATCCTAATTATTCTACAGTAACTGACCCAGTCTAACATCAATGCAAGTAGACTCCTATGGGACATGATATGTAATTTGTCATTCATTTGTATTCGACACTGGTACATTATTGTTTCTTCAGTTTTTGCACATCATAGGATATACATTTCACCCACAAGTTCACAAATTAATAGGCATTTGTTTCAACTTTAATCACTTCTTGCTTCAGAACACATGTATTGTCAGGGTTTCTTGACTGGTCTATTCATGAGACTTCTTACCAAACACATTATTTTGAATTTCCATAATCATTTTGAAGCAAAACTCACAAACTCTTCATGATAAAAGAAAACACTAATATTTCCATTAGATAAATAACTGGTTGGAATTAATGATTGTATATCAATATATGATTTCCTTTAATTTTTCAGATATCAGTTCAATGCATTATTTAAAGTTCAAAAAAGTTATATTATTTATTCACAGTATGGTCTATTCATGCTTTTTCTCTATGTTCATACAAACAGGGTACACCTCTTTGTACAACCAATTCTAATTTTACATCTTCAATATATTGCTCCCAGAAATGGTGAAAGAAATACTCATGTCACCTCATTATCACAGTAATATTCTGGACAAAAAATGGAAAGGTCACACTTATGATTGTACCAAAGCCTAAATAGAAAGTGAACATGGATTTCTAAAAACATCCATGTCCAGGTTGCCTAATGCTGTCAATTGTCAATTCTATTGGTGACTACATATTTGTTTTTTCCTAATTTATATATTCAAACTCAACCCTGTTGAAAATGTCTAATTCTATCACTCACTTTATACTTTGCCTCATTTCGTAATGTTTCTATTGATATCGGCTTTTCTACATATTTTCCCCAGTTCAACATACTGACTGACTCTTCATATGTGTTGACATTTACATTCACTCTATAACCGAAAGTCTATTGCTAAAGAACTTTTGGTCCAAATCCTATACTCACTCTTCTTCCTAAACCTACCGACTATCTTCCTAATCCTACTGAATATCCCTTTTTGACTGGATGTTCTCTTCTAAATTCAATCATCCAATTTACAAGGTCCTATGCCATTGTATATCGAATTATCTGAGACAACTTTGCAGAACATAATTCAAAGCTAAGTATCCCAATCAAGGGCAAAACTATTCTGGGCTTCAAATCATACCTTGATTTCTGTTTTCATACTTATATTTCACCTCTATATTCTTGTAAATATTGCATGTTTCCAATACCATTATTCATCGCACAGAATCATTCCTAACCCAAATGAAACCTGTTTTTAACCCCAAGTATACACTGTTCCCTCAATCAATTTACAGAAGAGCAGGGACAGAGTGGTTCTTACAGTACAGGAAAGTTGGGGGCCTTCCACCTGATGAGAACCTCAAATGTCCATGCAAAAATGATACCTGGAGAAGTTGTAGGCAGGTATGAAGCACCAGAGAGAGCAAAAGTCCTCTTCCATGGAAAAGAACCTGGTCAGGATGAAGGGATGTGTCTGAATCTGCCTCTCTCTTCTTATTTTAGAGATGATGGACCAAACCAGGCATGAGTGGAGAGCTGTTCCCGGGTGCCAATGGTTGATGTACATTCTACCTTATGAAAGTGTCACAGGAAGTAGGGGCAACCTCCATCTTATGTTACACTTGGAAGCAACTGTTTGGACAAAGTGGGTGCCAAGGCACGGACCTCATTCAGTTCCAAAGAATGTGACATACCTCATTTCCTTGGTGATGGAACTCTCTGAACTTGGTATCCAAGAAGCCAGGCACCCAGATGCAGTCCAAGTCCCAGTCCCAGTGGGCTCACTTGTTTGGATTTACCAAGGACAGTCAGTTTTCTTGGTACCTAATGATGTGAGGATGGCCAAATGCCAGGAGAGCTGTGAAGATGGATCTTTCCTGAGAAAAAGGGTAGTGTCTAACCACTTTTTCTGACATCTTCACAGAGTTGGTCAATGAAACAAGATCTGAGAGAAGACAGTCCATTTTGGGGGAACATAGTATGGCCCACTAGTCAGAGGACACTCCGGATAGTCACAGACCTACTTGGGGGAAGGAGGTGCCTTTGGGGGAGTGGGTGTGGATTTGTTGTTTTGTCTCATGTTCTGAGAATAGGTAGGAAAGGCGGTTTGTTTGGTTTGGAATGGACAGTTTCTAGTAAGTCATTTGACACGGCGAGTTTTTCTGTTTCTGTGTATCCCCCTGTGTTCGTTGTTGTAGACATTAGAAAAGAGAATGCATTAATGGGTGTGTCCTGTCTAATATAAATCTTCCCATAATTCATCCTGCCCAATATATGAAAGGACTGCAGCTTGTCTTATGGATGTGCAACACCTGCTATGTTTCTAAGTTGTTGTTTTCTTTTTGAATTCTGGACACTTTCCAGAATAGGCTCATGGATTTGTGTCCAAAATATGTACCACCTCCAAGCTCTGTGAAATGGCCATGTACTGGATAGCTGAAGAGAATGGTGAGAATCTCAGAAAACTCAGATATCAGTGTGACCAGGATAGTCTCAGTGCAGAAACCCTGCTTTGGGCCTTTTGCTTACTTATTGTTGTGTTGCACTCAATGTCAGGAAGGTCTTTGCCTCAGGCCACTCCTTTGTGAAGCCTGAAGAAAACAGTTTTCAAATGGAAATGAATGGGCTTCACCTGTGGCTCTTTGCTTAATTGCTTTGGAAAGGGATGTGTCTTTATCAGCCTCTTGGACCTGTGTGTGGCTGTGACTTAGATTCACAGAACCTGATGGATCTTAAGAATGATCCCATGTGAGCTTCCAAAACCAAAATGGCAAAAATATCATTCATTGTGGATGAAGTCTCTTTCCTTCCTCTGTTAGGTTCCTGCACTCCATCAAATGAGAATAGGGATTCTTTGGGTCAAATGAGTTCTTCAAAGCCCTGCAGAGGTGCTTGTGTTTTCGCATGACTCTAAATCACCTAAAGAATCGTTACCTAAAATCAGTAGGCATCAAATTGGAGAAACACAGAAGTATTAACGGCAGGCTTATTTGTTCACTCCTGGTTCACAGAAACGGTTTCCAGGCTACCCTGACTTTAGGAAAATGAGGGGCAAACGAGCTGATTTTGGACACTGTCTTGGGCTGCGCCCCTCATGGAAACCTCCACCCAGAGGTTAAGATGATTGACTATATGGAATAAGATGAGGGCCATGTGGGAGTGTTTTGATTTTAATTTTGGTCATTTGTGTGGCATTGGAAAAAATGACTGGGTCCACGTGGGCTTGAACTCTGGTGTGATTCCCCTTAGAGACTGGGATTTGGAACTGAACTCAGAGAAGCATTGGCATGAATTTTGTTGGGATTTTAAGAGGCCATGCATGAAAGTCGCTCTTGGAAACTGAGACCTAGGACCCGGTGGATTTCCACAGAGGCCTGGGAATCTCAGCAAGGATATCACATGATTTTATTCTTAAAGAAATGGCAGCCATAGTTTAGAGTCAAAACACACATGGACCTCACATTGTAGACCTCAATGGGCCTGGCCTAATGTGACCTTTTGTTCACTCTTTGGGAAGCCTTGCCTGTGAGGGTTCTCCAGAGATTTCATTGAAATGAGCTTCCTAACAATTTAATGTTTGCTGAATGAATTGAAACCCACAGTGCCTCCAACTTCATGCTTGAAAAATGGCTAAATAAATACCATGAAATTTTTGAATTTCCAATGACCAGGTGGCACTGGAGAAACATTGGATGTCCTGTTGCTGATCATGAGTATACCAGACAGTGCCTTGATTTACTGAGTTTCATAAAAATGGTGTAGAACAGAGATGCCAGTAAGTTGGAGTCTGCTGAGTAGTGGGTCTAGAGCAGTGGTGGGGAGGTGTTTGATAAAACATCCGTGGTAGTGCCATGTGGATCTACCATTGGATTCCAAATGGCTTGTAACTGATATGGTGCAGCCAGCAGACCCTTATATGTAAAGGCATCTTGTTATTGGAGAGTTTTCAGAGGAAAATTAAGAATCAGGTTGATATGTACATGGGGTCAATGGGGCAAGCTGTGAGAGATAGAAGCCTAGTTGGTGCATTCTCTTGCAGACCCTGACCCACCACACGTGACAGAACTCCCTCCAGCACTGTGTCCCAGTTTAGTTCCTAGTATTTTGTGAAACAAATACCAAACTCACAGTGCAGCAGCAAAAACACCACAAAAAGTGGAGGAGGACCAAATGGCTTCACAGTCCACACGGGGAGAAACTTAGTACCCAGTGGTCTCACTTTACCTACAAAGAGAGGATTCAGCACTGCTTCATCTTGTTCATTGGAAAATAAGAAACCATGTCCTCCAGGTCACATAGATGCAGACCCAGCTTTGATGGTCTCACTACAAAGGAAGCCAAATCTCCTGAAAACAACATATATTTCAAGTACAGAAGCTCAGAGGCAGTTTCTCAAAAAGTTTTTAGGCCAGCAGAGCTCCATGTTTGTGGAGTGTTTACCCTGTCCCTTAGTTTTGCAAACTCCTCTACCACCTCCAAGGTTGTGAACTCCTGAGCATTTTCCATTCCAGATATGTATTCACTGATTTTGTAACTCTTCTCCTCTAATTGTGTCTTACTTGGGGTGAAGGTAATGTCAAGGCATTCTTCTGGATGAGAGCGGGAGGATATTTGTGCAGCATATATTTACATACACATTGGATTCATTTTCCAATTTTCCATTCGAAATGCTGAATTCCTGACACTAAGCCATACCTAGTAGACTCAGACTATTCATCCTAATACAATGGGGAAAATTAACACAACACAATAGAAATACAAGCACTTCAGAGGAGACATGTTGTATAGTTGGACTTGACATTTGCATTATATAAGGTAGGAGTTATAAATCTAGTCAAATTTTAATTGAAATATTCTCCATGTGTTTTTAAACTTAACAAATATGTGAATTCTTGTTTCTCTTTTCAGTAGCCTATTCACACATGTATATTTATATGCATATGTAGAATCCTACCAGGTATCACACGTACATTTTTGTGAGATGGCTGTCTTGGCAGATACAAATTGTGAGAAGAGTGCACTCCTCCTAAATGCTGTTGGAAATGAAAATTCAACCTATAGGAGAGCGTCCTAGTAAAACAACATTATACATAAACTCATGTTCAGCAAAATAAATATTTTTGCATCTGTGGATCATATATATTTACTGATCAATTTCGATTGGCATTTATATTGGTATTTTTTAATGTCTGTGAATGTTGTGTGTGTGTGTGTGTGTGTGTGTCTGTGGATATAGATATAGATATAGATATAGATATACTCCCCAAATATTTCAAAATATGAAATATATATGTCTAATATACACTCTCTAAATTCATTCATGTTCATGTATGTGGATTTATAATCAACTTTTCACAAGATTATAATCAGAAATATTCATCCACCTGAAATATATATTTGTTTCCTAGTACTGAAAACTAACTTCAGTGAATGGTGCATACATATTATAATTATTCTACAGTAACCGACCCAGTATAACATCAATGCAAGTAGACTCCTATGGGACATGATATGTATTTGTCATTCATTTGTATTCGACACTGGTACATTATTGTTTCTTCAGTTTTTGCAAATCATAGGATATACATTTCATCCACAAGTTCACAAATTAATAGGCATTTGTTTCAACTTTAATCACTTCTTGCTTCAGAACACATGTATTGTCAGGGTTTCTTGAATGGTCTTTTCATGAGACTTCTTTCCAAACACATTATTTTGAATTTCCATAGTCATTTTGAAGCAAAACTCACACACTCTTCATGATAAACCAAAACACTAATATTTCGTTTAGATATATAACTGGTTGGAATGAATGATTGTATATCAATATACGATTTTCTTTAATTTTTCAGATATCAGTTCAATTCATTATTTAAAGTTCAAAAAAGTTATATTATTTATTCACAGTATGGTCTATTCATGCTTTTTCTCTATGTTCATAGAAACAGGGTACACCTCTTTGTACCCCCGATTCTGATTTTACATCTTCAATATATTGCTCCCAGAAATGGTGAAAGAATTACTCATGTCACCTCATTATCACAGTAATATTCTGGACAAAAAATGGAAAGGTCACACTTATGATTGTACCAAATCCTAAATGGAAAGTGAACATGGATTTCTAAAAACATCCATGTCCAGGTTGCCTAATGCTGTCAATTGTCAATCCTATTGGTGACTACATTTTTGTTTTTTTCCTAATTTATATATTCAAACTCAATCCTGTTGAAAATGTCTAATTCTATCACTCACTTTATACTTTGCCTGATTTCGTAATGTTTCTATTGATCTCTGCTTTTCTACATATTTTTCCCAGTTCAACATGGTGACTGACTCTTCATATGTGCTGACATTTACATTCACTCTATAACCGAAAGTCTATTGTTAAAGAACTTTTGGTCCAAATCCTATACTCACTCTTCTTCCTAAACCTACCAACTATCTTCCTAATCCTACTGAATATCCCTTTTTGACTGGGTGCTCTCTTCTAAATTCAATCATCCAATTTAGAAGGTCCTATGCCATTGTATATCGAATTATCTGAGACATCTTTGCAGAACATAATTCAAAGCTAAGTATCCCAATCAAGGGCAGAACCCTTATGGGCTTCAAATCATACCTAGATTTCTGTTTTCATACTTATATTTCACATCTATATTTTGTAAGCATTGCAGGTTCCCAATACCATTATTCATTGCACAGAATCATTCGTAACCCATATCAAACCTGTTTTTAACCCCTATTATACACTGGTCCCTCAATCATCTTACAGAAGAGCAGGGACAGAGTGGTTCTTACAATACAGGAAAGTTGGGGATATTCCACCTGATGAGAACCTCAAAGGTCCATGCAGAAATGATACCTGTAGAAGTTGTAGGCAGGTATGAAGGACCTGAGATAGCAAAAGTCATCTTCCATGGCAAATATCTTGGTCAGAAAGAAGGGATGTGTCTTATTGCAGAGAAGATGGACCAAACCAGGCCTGTGTGGAGAGCTGTTCCTGGGTGCCTATGGTTGATATACCATTCTCCCTTGTGAAAGTGTCACAGGAAGTAGGGGAAGCCTCCATATCATGGGACCCTTGGAAGCAACATTTAGGACAATGTGGTTGCCAAGGAAGTGGCTCATTCAGTTCCAAAGAAAGTGACATACCTCATTTCCTTGGTGATGGAACTCTCTGAAATTTGTATCCAAGAGGCCAGGCACCCAGAGGCAGTCCCAGTCCCAGTCCCAGTGGGCTCACTTGTTTGGATTTACCAAGGACAGAGTCAGTTTTCTTGGTACCTACTGATGTGAGGATGGCCTAATGCCAAGAGAACTCTGAAGATGGACCTTTCCTGAGAAAGCAGGTAGTGGCTCACCACTTTTTCCTGAAAACTACAAAGAGTTGAACAAGGAAACAAGATCTGAGAGAAAACAGGACATTTCGGGGGAACATAGTATGGCCCCCAGTCAGAGGACACTCCGGATAGTCACAGACCTACTTGGGGGAAGGAGGTGCCTTTGTGGGAGTGGGTGTGGGTTTGAGGTTTTGTCTCATGTTCTGAGAATAGGTAGGAAAGGCTGTTTGTTTGGTTTGGAGTGGACAGTTTCTAGTAAGTTGTTTGATCAGGCGAGTGTTTCTGTTTCGGTGTATCCCAATGTGTCCGTTGTTGTAGACATTAAAAAGAGAATGCATTAATGGAGGTGTCCTGTCTAGTATAAATCTTCCCATAATTCATCCCGCCCAATATATGAATGGACTGCAGCTTGTCTTATCGATGTGCAACACCTGCTATCTTTCTACGTTGCTGTTTTCTTCCTGAATTCTAGCCACTCTCCAGAATAGGCTCATGGTTTTGTGTCCAAAATATGTACCATCTCCAAGCTCTGTGACATGGCCATGTACTGGATAGCTGAAGAGAATGGCGAGCATCTCAGAAAACTCAGATATCAGTGTGACCAGGAAAGTCTCAGTGCAGAAACCCTGCTTTGGGCCTTTTGCTGACTTATTGTTGTGTTGCACTGAATGTCAGGAAGGTCTTTGCCTCAGGCCACCCTTTTGTGAAGCCTGAAGAAAACAGTTTTCAAATGGAAATGAATGGGCATCACCTGTGCCTTCTGGCTTCATTGCTTTGGGAAAGGATGTGTCTGAATCAGCCTCTTGGCCATGTGTGTGGCTGTGACTTAGATTCTCAGCACCTGATGAATCTAAAAATGATCCCCTGCGTGCATCCAAAACCATAAGCACAAAAAATCTTTCATTGTGGATGAATTCTCTTGCCTTCCTCTGTTAAAATCCTGAACTCCATAAGTGAGAATAGGGATTCTTTGGGTCAAATGAGTTCTTCAAATCTCTGCAGAGGTGCTTGGGTTTTCGAATAACTTTAAATCACATAAAGAATGTATTCCTGAAATCAGTAGGCCTCAAATTGGAGAAACACAGAAGAATTAACGGCAGGCTTATTTGATCATTCCTGGTTCACAGAAACGGTGTCCAGGCCACCCTGACTTTAGGCAAATGAGGGGCAAACGAGCTGATTTTGGACACTGTCTTGGGCTGCGCCCCTCATGGAAACCTCCAGCCAGAGGTTAAGATGAGTTACTATATGGAATAAGATGAGGGCCATGTGGGAGTGTTTCGGTTTTAATTTTGGTCATTTGTGTGACAGTTGGAAGAAATGACTGTGTCCACGTGGGCTTGAACTCTGGTGTGATTCCCCTTAGAGACTGGGTTTTGGAACTGAACTCAGAGAAGCATTGGCATGAATTTTGTTGTGATTTTAAGAGGCCACGCATGAAAGTCGCTCTTGGAAACTGAGACCTAGGCCCCGGGTGGATTTCAACAGAGGCCTGGGAAACTCAGCAAGGATATCACATGATTTTATTCTTAAAGAAATGGCAGCCATAGTTGAGAGTCAAAACACACATGGACCTCACATTGAGACCTCAATGGGCCTGGCCTAATGTGACCTTTTGTCCACTCTTTGGGAAGCCTTGCCTTTTAGAGTTCTCCAGAGATTTCATTGAAATGAGCTTCCTCACCATTTAATGTTTGCTGAATGAATTGAAACCCACAGTGACTCCAACTTCATGCTTGAAAAATGGCTAGATAAATACCATGAAATTTTTGAAATTCCTATGACCAGGAGGCACTGGAGAAACATTGGATGTCCTGTTGCTGATTATGAGTATACCAGACAGTGCCTTGATTTACTGAGTTTCATGAAAATGGTGTAGAACAGAGATGCCAGTAAGTTGGAGCCTGCTGAGTAGTGGGTCTAGAGCAGTGGTGGGGAGGTGTTTGATAAAACCTCCGTGGTAGGGCCATGTGGATCTACCATTGGATTCCAAATGGCTTGTAACTGACATGGTGCAGCCAGCAGACCCTTATATGTAAAGGCATCTTGTTATATGGAGAGTCTTCAGAGGAAAATGAAGAATCAGGTTGATATGGACAAGGGGGCAATGGGCCAAGCTGTGAGAGATAGAAGCCTAGTTGGTGCATTCCCTTGCAGACCGTGACCAACCACACGTGACACAACTCTCTCCAGCACTGTATCCCAGTTTAGCTCCTAGTATTTCGTGAAACAAATACCAAACTCACAGTGCAGTAGCAAAAACACCAAAAAAAGTGGAGGAGGACCAAATGGCTTCACAGTCCACACGGGGAGAAACTTAGTCTCCAGTGGCCTCAGTTAACCTACAAAGAGAGGATTCAGCACTGCTTCATCTAGTTCTTTGGAAAATAAGAAACCATGTCCTCCAGGTCACATAGATGCAGACCCAGCTTTGATGGTCTCACTACAAAGGAAGCCTAATCTCCTGAAAACAACATATATTTCAAGTGCGGAATCTCAGAGGAGTTTCTAAAAAAGTTTTTAGGCCAGCAGAGCTCCATGTTTGTGGAGTGTTTACCCTGTCCCTTAGTTTTGGAAACTTTTCTACCACCTCCAAGGTTGTGAACTCCTGAGCATTTTCCATTCCAGATATGTATTCACTGATTTGGTAACTCTTCTCCTCTAATTGTGTCTTACTTGGGGTGAAGGTGATGTCAAGGCATTCTTCTGGATGAGAGCGGGAGGAAATTGTATGTAAATATATTTACATACGCATTGGATTCATTTTCAAATTTTCCATTTGAAGTACTGAATCCCTGACACTAACCCATACCTGGTAGACTTAGACAGTTCATCCTAATATAATGGGGAAAATTAACCCAACACAATAGAAATACAAGCACTTCAGAGGAGACATGTTGTATAGGTGGACTTGACATTTGTATTATATAAGGTAGGAGTTATAAATCTAGTCAAATTTTAATTGAAATATTCTCCATGTGTTTTTAAACTTAACAAATATGTGAATTCTTGTTTCCCTTTTCTATAGCCTATTCACACATGTATATTTATATGCATATATAGAATCCTACCAGGTATCACATGTACATTTTTGTGAGGTGGCTGTCTTGGCAGATACAAATTGTGAGAAGAGTTCACTCATACTAAATGCTGTTGGAAATGAAAATTCAACCTATAGGAGAGCGTCCTAGTACAACAACATTATACATAAACTCATGTTCAGTAAAATAAATATGTTTGCATCTGTGGATGATATATATTTACTGATGAATTTCGATTGGCATTTATATTGGTACTTTTAAATGTCTGTGAGTGTTGTGTGTGTGTGCGTGTGTGTGTGTGTATATATATATATATATATATATATATATATATATATATATATATAGATACATAGATATAGATATAGATATATATATAGATGTTGATATAGATATAGATATACTCTCCAAATTTTTCAAAATATGGAATATATGTGTCTAATATACACTCTCTAAATTCATTCATGTTCATGTATGTGGATTTGTAATCAACTTTTCACAAGATTATAATCAGAAATATTCATCCACTTGAAATACATATTTGTTTCCTAGTACTGAAAACTAACTTCAGTGAATTGTGCATACAAATCCTAATTATTCTACAGTAACTGACACAGTCTAACATCAATGCAAGCAGACTCCTATGGGACATGATATGTAATTTGTCATTCATTTGTATTCGACACTGCTACATTATTGTTTCCTCAGTTTTTGCACATCATAGGATATACATTTCATCCACAAGTTCACAAATTAATAGGCATTTGTTTCAACTTTAATCACTTCTTGCTTCAGAACACATGTATTGTCAGGGTTTCTTGAATGGTCTTTTCATGAGACTTCTTTCCAAACACATTATTTTGAATTTCCATAATCATTTTGAAGCAAAACTCACACACTCTTTATGATAAACCAAAACATTAATATTTCCATTAGATATATAACTGGTTGGAATGAATGATTGTATATCAATATACGACTTCCTTTAATTTTTCAGATATCAGTTCAATTCATTATTTAAAGTTCAAAAAAGTTATATTATTTATTCACAGTATGGTCTATTCATGCTTTTTCTCTATGTTCATAGAAACAGGGTACACCTCTTTCTACCCACGATTCTATTTTACATCTTCAATATATTGCTCCCAGAAATGGTGAAAGAAATACTCATGTCACCTCATTATCACAGTAATATTCTGGACAAAAAATGGAAAGGTCAAACTTATGATTGTACCAAAGCCTAAATGGAAAGTGAACATGGATTTCTAAAAACATCAATTTCCAGGTTGCCTAATGCTGTCAATTGTCAATCCTATTGGTGACTACATTTTTGTTTTTTCCTAGTTTATATATTCAAACTCAACCCTGTTGAAAATGTCTAATTCTATCACTCACTTTATACTTTGCCAGATTTCGTAATGTTTCTATTGATATCTGCTTTTCTACATATTTTCCCCAGTTCAACATAGTGACTGACTCTTCATATGTGCTGAAATATACATTCACTCTATAACTGAAAGTCTATTGCTAAAGAACTTTTGTTCCAAATCCTATACTCACACTTCTTCCGAAACCTACTGACTATCTTCCTAATCCTACTGAATATCCCTTTTTGACTAGATGTTCTCTTCTAAATTCAATCATCCAATGTACAAGGTCCTATGCCATTGTATATCGAATTATCTGAGACAAATTTGCAGAACATAATTCAAAGTTCAGTATCCCAATCAAGGGCAGAACCCTTCTGGGCTTCAAATCATACCTAGATTTCTGTTTTCATACTTATATTTCACCTCAATATTCTTGTAAATATTTCAGGTTCCCAGTAGCATTATTCATCGCACAGAGTCATACGTAACCAAAATCAAACCTGTTTTTAACCCCCAGTATACACTGTTCCCTCAATCATTTTACAGAAGAGCAGGGACAGAGTGGTTCTTACAATACAGGAGAGTTGGGGACCTTCCACATGAAGAGAACCTCAAATGTCCATGCACAAATGATACCTGGAGAAGTTGTAAGCAGGTATGAAGCACCTGAGAGAGCAAAAGTCATCTTCCATGGCAAACAACCTGGTCAGGATGAAGGGATGTGTCTGAATAGGCCTCTCTCTTCTTATTGTAGAGAACATGGACCAAACCAAGCCTGGGTGGAGAGCTGTTCCCGGGTGCCAATGGTTGATATACATTCTACCTTATGAAAGTGTCACAGGAAGTAGGGGCAAACTCCATCTTATGTTACCCTTGGAAGCAACTGTTAGGACAAAGTGGTTGCCAAGGCAGTGACCTCATTCAGTTCCAAAGAATGTGAGATACCTCAGTTCCTTGGTGATGGAACTCTCTGAACTTGGTATCCAAGAAGCCAGGCAGCCAGAGGCAGTCCCAGTCCCAGTCCCAGTGGGCTCACTTGTTTGGATTTACCAAGGACAGAGTCAGTTTTCTTGGTACCTAATGATGTGAGGAAGGCCAAATGCCAAGAGAGCTCTGAAGATGGACCTTTCCTGCGAAAACAGGTAGTGGCTAACCACTTTTTCCTGACTTATTCACAGAGTTGTTCAAGGAAACAAGATCGGAGAGAAGACAGGACATTTCGGGGGAACATAGTATGGCCCACCAGTCAGAGGACACCCCAGATAGTCACAGACCTACTTGGGGGAAGGAGGTGCCTTTGTGGGAGTGGGTGTGTGTTTGTTGTTTTGTCTCATGTTCTGAGAATAGATAGGAAAGGCGGTTTGTTTGGTTTGGAGTGGACAGTTTCTAGTAAGTTGTTTGATCAGGCGAGTGTTTCTGTTTTTGTGTATTCCCCTGTGTCCATTGTTGTAGACATTAGAAAAGAGAATGCATTAATGGATGTGTCCTGTCTAGTATAAATCTTCCCATAATTCATCCTGCCAATATATAAATGGACTGCAGCTTGTCTTATCGATGTGAAACATCTGCTATCTTTCTAAGTTGTTGTTTTCTTCCCGAATTCTGGCCACTCTCCAGAATAGGCTCATGGATTTGTGTCCAAAATGGTACCACCTCCAAGCTCTGTGACATGGCCACGTACTGGATAGCTGAAGAGAATGGCGAGCATCTCAGAAAACTCAGATATCAGTGTGACCAGGAAAGTCTCAGTGCAGAAAACCTGCTTTGGGCCTTTTGCTTACTTATTGTTGTGTTGCACTGAATGTCAGGAAGGTCTTTGCCTCAGGCCACCCCTTTGTGAAGCCTGAAGAAAACAGTTTTCAAATGGAAATGAATGGGCCTCCCCTGTGGCTCCTTCCTTAATTGCTTTGGAAAGGGATGTGTCTTTATCAGACTCTTGGACCTGTGTGTGGCTGTGACTTAGATTCTCAGCACCTGATGGATCTTAAGAATGATCCCATGTGAGCTTCCAAACCCAAAATGTCAAAAAATATCATTCATTGTGAATGAAGTCTCTTGCTTTCCTCTGTTAGGTTCCTGCACTCCATCAAATGAGAATAGGGATTCTTTGGGTCAAATGAGTTCTTCAAAGCCCTGCAGAGGTGCTTGTGTTTTCGCATGACTCGAAATCACCTAAAGAATCGATACCTAAATTCAGTAGGCCTCAAATTGGAGAAACACACAAGTATTAACGGCAGGCTTATTTGTTCACTCCTCATTCACAGAAACGGTTTCCAGGCTACCCTGACTTTAGGCAAATGAGGGGCAAACGAGCTGATTTTGGACACTGTCTTGGGCTGCGCCCCTAATGGAAACCTCAAGCCAGAGGTTAAGATGATTGACTATATGGAATAAGATGAGGGCCATGTGGGAGTGTTTTGGTTTTAATTTTGGTCATTTGTGTGGCATTGGAAAAAATGACTGGGTGTACGTGGGCTTGAAATCTGGTGTCATTCCCCTTAGAGACTGGGTTTTGGAAGTGAACTCAGAGAAGCATTGCCATGAATTTTGTTGGGATTTTAAGAGGCCACGCATGAAAGTCACTCTTGGAAACTGAGACCTAGACCCCGGGTGCATTTCCACAGAGGCCTGGGAATTTCAGCAAGGATATCACATGATTTTATTCTTAAAGAAATGGCAGCCATAGTTGAGAGTCAAAACACACATGGACCTCACATTGTAGACCTCAATGGTCCTTTCCTAATGTGACCTTTTTCCACTCTTTGCGAAGCCTTGCCTGTGAGAGTTCTCCAGAGAATTCATTGAAATGAGCTTCCTCACCATTAAATGTTTGCTGAATGAATGGAAACCCCCATTGCCTCCAACTTCATGCTTGAAAAATGGCTAGATAAATACCATGAATTTTTTGAAATTCCTATGACCAGGTGGCACTGGAGAAATATTGGATGTCCTGTTACTGTTCATGAGTATACCAGACATTGCCTTTATTTACTGAGCTTCATGAAAATGGTGTAGAACAGAGATGCCAGTAAGTTGGAGCCTGCTGAGTAGTTGGTCTAGAGCAGTGGTGGGGAGGTGTTTGATAAAACATCCGTGGTAGGGCCATGTGGATCTACCATTGGATTCCAAATGGCTTGTAACTGACATGGTGCAGCCAGCGGACCCTTATATGTAAAGGCATCTTGTTATATGGAGAGTTTTCAGAGGAAATTTAAGAATCAGGTTTATATGGACAAGGGGGCATTGGGGCAAGCTGTGAGAGATAGGAGCCTAGTTGGTGCATTCTCTTGCAGACCCTGACCCACCACACGTGACAGAACTCCCTCCAGCACTGTGTCCCAGGTTAGCTCCTAGTATTTCGTGAAACAAATACCAAACTCACAGTGCAGTAGCAAAAACACCACAAAAAGTGGAGGAGGACCAAATGGCTTCACAGTCCACACGGGGAGACACTTAGTCCCCAGTGGCCTCAGTTTACCTACAAAGAGAGGATTCAGCACTGCTTCATCTTGTTCATTGGAAAATAAGAAACCATGTCCTCCAGGTCACATAGATGCAGACCCAGCTTTGATGGTCTCACTACAGAGGAAGCCAAATCTCCTGAAAACAACATATATTTGAAGTGCGGAAGCTCAGAGGCAGTTTCTCAAAAAGTTTTTAGGCCAGGAGAGCTCCATGTTTGTGGAGTGTTTACCCTGTTCCTTAGTTTTGGAAACTCCTCTACCACCTCCAAGGTTGTGAACTCCTGAGCATTTTCCATTCCAGATATGTATTCACTGATTTTGTAACTCTTCTAATCTAATTGTGTCTTACTTGGGGTGAAGGTAATGTCAAGGCATTCTTCTGGATGAGAGCGGGAGGATATTTGTGCAGCATATATTTACATACACATTGGATTCATTTTCCAATTTTCCATTCGAAGTACTGAATCCCTAACACTAACCCATACCGAGTAGACTCAGACTATTCATCCTAATATAATGGGGAAAATTAACCCAACACAAAAGAAATACAAGCACTTCAGAGGAGACATGTTGTATAGTTGGACGTGACATTTGCATTATATTAGTTAGGAGATATAAATCTAGTAAAATTTTAATGGAAATATTCTCCATGTGTTTTTAAACTTAACAAATATGTGAATGCTTGTTTCCTTTTTCTGTAGCCTATTCACACAAGTATATTTATATGCATATATAGAATCCTACCAGGTATCACACGTACATTTCTGTGAGGTGGCTGTCTTGGCAGATACAAATTGTGAGAAGAGTTCACTCCTCCTAAATGCTGTTGGAAATGAAAATTCAACCTATAGGAGAGCGTCCGAGTAGAACAACATAATACATAAACTCATGTTCAGTAAAATAAATATGTTTGCATCTGTGGATGATATATATTTACTGATGAATTTCGATTTGCATTTATATTGGCACTTTTTAATGTCTGTGAGTGTTGTGTGTGTGTGTGTGTGTGTGTGTGTGTAGATATAGATATAGATATCCTCTCCAAATTTTTCAAAATATGAAATATATATGTCTAATATACACTCTCTAAATTCATTCATGTTCATGTATGTGGATTTATAATCCACTTTTCACAAGATTATAATCAGAAATATTCATCCACCTGAAATACATATTTGTTTCCTAGTACTGAAAACTAACTTCAGTGAATGGTGCATACAAATCCTAATTATTCTACAGTAACTGACCCAGCCTAACATCAATGCAAGTAGACTCCTATGGGACATGATATGTAATTTTTCATTCACTTGTATTCGACACTGGTACATTATTGTTTCTTCAGTTTTTGAACATCATAGGATATACATTTCATCCACAAGTTCACAAATTAATAGGCATTTGTTTCAACTTTAATCACTTCTTGCTTCTGAACACATGTATTCTCAGGGTTTCTTGACTGGTCTTTTCATGAGACTTCTTTCCAAACACATTATTTTGAATTTCCATAATCATTTTGAAGCAAAACTCACACACTCTTCATGATAAACCAAAACACTAATATTTCCATTAGATATATCACTGGTTGGAATGAATGATTGTATATCAATATACGATTTCCTTTAATTTTTCAGATATCAGTTCAATTCATTATTTAAAGTTCAAAAAAGTTATATTATTTATTCACAGTATGGTCTATTCATGCTTTTTCTCTATGTTCATAAAACAGGGTACACCTCTTTGTACCCCGATTCTTATTTTACATCTTCAATATATTGCTCCCAGAAATGGTGAAAGAAATACTCATGTCACCTCATTATCACAGTAATATTCTGGACAAAAATGGAAAGGTCACACTTATGATTGTACCAAAACCTAAATGGAAGGTGAACATGGATTTCAAAAAACATCCGTGTCCAGGTTGCCTAATGCTGTCAATTGTCAATCCTATTGGTGACTACATTTTTGTTTTTTCCTAATTTATATATTCAAACCCAACCCTGTTGAAAATGTCCCATTCTATCACTCAATTTATAATTTGCCTGATTTCGTAATGTTTCTATTGATATCTGCTTTTCTACATATTTTCCCCATTCAACATAGTGACTGACTCTTCATGTGAGCTGACATTTACATTCACTCTATAACCAAAAGTGTATTGCTAAAGAACTTTTGGTCCAAATCCTATACTCACTCTTCTTCCTAAACCTACCGACTATCTTCCTAATCCTACTGAATATCCCTTTTTGACTGGATGTTCTCTTCTAAATTCAATCATCCATTGTACAAGGTCCTATGCCATTGTATATCGAATTATCTGAGACATCTTTGCAGAACATAATTCAAAGCTAAGTATCCCAATCAAGGGCAAAACCCTTCTGGGCTTCAAATCATACCTAGATTTCTCTTTTCATACTTATATATCACCTCTATATTCTTGTAAATATTGCAGGTTACCAATACCATTATTCATCGCACAGAAACGTTCATAACCCAAATCAAACCTGTTTTTTACCCCAAGTATACACTGTGCCCTCAATCATTTTACAGAAGAGCAGGGACAGAGTGGTTCTTACAATACAGGAAAGTTGGGGACCTTCCACCTAATGAGAACCTCAAATGTCCATGCAAAAATGATACCTGGAGAAGTTGTACGCAGGTATGAAGCAACTGAGAGAGCAAAAGTCATCTTCCATGGCAAACAACCTGGTCAGAATGAAGGGATGTTTCTGAATCTGCATCTCTCTTCTTATTGTAGAGAAGAGGGACCAAACCAGGCCTGAGTGGAAAGTTGTTCCCGGGTGCCAATGGTTGATATACATTCTACCTTATGAAAGTGTCACAGGAAGTAGGGGCAACCTCCATCATATGTTACCCTTGGAAGCAACTGTTAGGACAAAGTGGTTGCCAAGGCAGTGACCTCATTCAGTTCCAAAGAATGTGACATACCTCATTTCCTTGGTGATGGAACTCTCTGAACTTGGTATCCAAGAAGCCAGGCACCCAGATGCAGTCCCAGTCCCAGTCCCAGTGGGCTCACTTGTTTGGATTTCCCAAGGACAGAGTCAGTTTTCTTGGTACCTAATGATGTGAGAATGGCCAAATGTCAGGAGAGCTCTGAAGGTGAACCATTTCTGAGAAAACAGGTAGTGGCTAACCACTTTTTCCTGACATCTTCACAGAGTTGGTCAAGGAAACACAATCTGAGAGAAGACAGGCCATTTCGGGGGAACATTGTATGGCCCACCGGTCAGAGGACACTCCGGATAGTCAGAGACCTACTTGGGGGAAGGAGGTGCCTTTGTGGGAGTGGGTGTGGGTTTGTTGTTTTGTCTCATGTTCTGAGAATAGATAGGAAAGGCGGTTTGTTTGGTTTGGACTGGACAGTTTCTAGTAAGTCATTTGACACGGCGAGTGTTTCTGTTTCTGTGTATCCCACTGTGTCCATTGTTGTAGACATTAGAAAAGAGAATGCATTAATGGATGTGTCCTGTCTAGTATAAATCTTCCCATAATTCATCCTGCCCAATATATGAATGGACTGCAGCTTGTCTTATCGATGTGCAACACCTGCTATCTTTCTAAGTTGTTGTTTTCTTCCTGAATTCTGGCCACTCTCCAGAATAGGCTCATGGATTTGTGTCCTAAATATGTACCACCTCCAAGCTCTGTGACATGGCCATGTACTGGATAGCTGAAGAGAATGGCGAGCATCTCAGAAAACTCAGATATCAGTGTGACCAGGATAGTCTCAGTGCAGAAACCCTGCTTTGGGCCTTTTGCTTACTTATTGTTGTGTTGCACTGAATGTCAGGAAGGTCTTTGCTCAAGCCACCCCTTTGTGAAGCCTGAAGAAAACAGTTTTCAAATGGAAATGAATGGGCCTCACCTGTGGCTCTTGCTTAATTGCTTTGGAAAGGGATGTGTCTTTATCAGCCTCTTGGACCTGTGTGTGGCTGTGACTTAGATTCTCAGCACCTGATGGATCTTAAGAATGATCCCATGTGAGCTTCCAAAACCAAAATGGCAAAAAATATCATTCATTGTGGATGAAGTCTCTTGCCTTCCTCTGTTAGGTTCCTGCACTCCATCAAATGAGAATAGGGATTCTTTGGGTCAAATGAGTTCTTCAAAGCCCTGCAGAGGTGCTTGTGTTTTTGCATGACTCTAAATCACCTAAAGAATCGATATCTAAAATCAGTAGGCCTCAAATTGGAGGAACACAGAAGTATTAACGGCAGGCTTATTTGTTCACTCCTGGTTCACAGAAACTGTGTCCAGGCTACCCAGACGTTAGGCAAATGAGGGGCAAACGAGCTGATTTTGGACACTTTTTTTGGCTGGGCCCCTCATGGAAACATCCAGCCAGAGGTTAAGATGATTGCCTATATGGAATAAGATGAGGGCCATGTGGGAGTGTTTTGGTTTTAATTTTGGTCATTTGTGTGGCATTGGAAAAAATGACTGGGTACACGTAGGCTTGAACTCTGGTGTGATACCCCTTAGAGACTGGGTTTTGGAACTGAACTCAGAGAAGCATTGGCATGAATTTTGTTGGGATTTTAAGAGGCCAAGCATGAAAGTCGCTCTTGGAAACTGAGACCTAGGCCCCGGGTGGATTTCCACAGAGGCCTGGGAAACTCAGCAAGGATATCACATGATTTTATTCTTAAAGAAATGGCAGCCATAGTTGAGAGTCAAAACACACATGGACCTCACATTGTAGACCTCAATGGGCCTGACCTAATGTGACCTTTGTCCACTCTTTGGGAAGCCTTGCCTGTGAGAGTTCTCCAGAGAATTCATTGAAATGAGCTTCCTCACCATTTAATGTTTGCTGCATGAATTGAAATCCATAGTGCCTCCAACTTCATGCTCGAGAAATGGCTAGATAAATACCATGAAATTTTTGAAATTCCTATGACCAGGTGGCACTGGAGAAACATTGGATGTCCTGTTACTGTTCATGAGTATACCAGACAGTGCCTTGATTTACTGAGCTTCATGAAAATGGTGTAGAACAGAGATGCCAGTAAGTTGGAGCCTGTTGAGTAGTGGGTCTAGAGCAGTGGTGGGGAGGTGTTTCATACAACATCCGTGGTAGGGCCATGTGGATCTACCATTGGATTCCAAATGGCTTGTAACTGACATGGTGCAGCCAGCAGACCCTTATATGTAAAGGCATCTTGTTATATGGAGAGTTTTCAGAGGAAAATGAAGAATCAGGTTGATATGGACAAGGGGGCAATGGGGCAAGCTGTGAGAGATAGAAGCCTAGTTGGTGCATTCTCTTGCAGACCCTGACCCACGACACGTGACACAACTCCCTCCAGCACTGTGTCTCAGTTTAGCTCCTAGTATTTCGTCAAACAAATACCAAACTCACAGTGCAGCAGGAAAAACACCACAAAAAGTGGTGGAGGACCTAATGGCTTCACAGTCCACACGGGGAGACACTTAGTCCCCAGTGGCCTCAGATTACCTACAAAGAGAGGATTCAGCACTGCTTCATCTTGTTCATTGGAAAATAAGAAACCATGTCCTCCAGGTCACATAGATGCAGACCCAGCTTTGATGGTCTCACTACAAAGGAAGCCAAATCATCTGAAAACAACATATATTTCAATTGCGGAAGCTCAGACGCAGTTTCTCAAAAAGTTTTTAGGCCAGCAGAGCTCCATGTTTGTGGAGTGTTTACCCTGTCCCTTAGTTTTGGAAACTCCTCTACCACCTCAAAGGTTGTGAACTCCTGAGCATTTTCCATTCCAGATATGTATTCACTGATTTTGTAACTCTTCTCCTCTAATTGTGTCTTACTTGGGGTGAAGGTAATATCAAGGCATTGTTCTGGATGAGAGCGGGAGGATATTTGTGCAGCATATAATTACATACACATTGGATTCATTTTCCAATTTTCCATTCAAATACTGAATCCCTGAAACTAACCCATACCTAGTAGACTCAGACTATTCATCCTATTATAATGGGAAAAATTAACCCAACACAATAGAAATACAAGCACTTCAGAGGAGACATGTTGTATAGTTGGACTTGACATTTGCATTATATAAGGTAGGTGTTATAAATCTAGTCAAATTTTAATGGAAATATTCTCCATGTGTTTTTAAATTTAACAAATATGTGAATTCTTGTTTCCCTTTTCTGTAGCCTATTCACACATGTATATTTATATGCATATATAGAATCCTACCAGGTATCACACGTACATTTTTGTGAGGTGGCTGTCTTGGCAGATACAAATTGTGAGAAGAGTTCACTCCTCCTAAAACTGTTTTAAATGAAAATTCAACCTATAGGAGAGCGTCCTAGTAGAACAACATTATACATAAACTCATTTTCAGTAAAATAAATATTTTTGCATCTGTGGATGATATATATTTACTGATGAATTTCTATTGGCATTTATATTTGTACTTTTTAATGTCTGTGAGTGTTGTGTGTGTGTGTGTGTGTGTGTGTGTGTGTATAGATATAGATATAGATATAGATATAGATATAGATATAGATATAGATAGATATAGATATACTCTCCAAATTTTTGAAAATATGGAATATTTTTGTCTTATTTTGCACTTCCTAAATTTTTCATATTCATGAATGTGTATTTATAATCATCTTTTCTGAAGATTATTCTCAGAAACATTCATATACCCTACTAGACTCTGACTACTAATACTAATATAATGGAGAAAAAT
Source organism: Callospermophilus lateralis (assembly GCF_048772815.1). NCBI lineage: Eukaryota > Metazoa > Chordata > Mammalia > Rodentia > Sciuridae > Callospermophilus > Callospermophilus lateralis. Next base: position 110,119 of record NW_027513306.1, on the reverse strand, counting down.
ATCATAAAACAGAATAGAAATACAAGCATTTCAGAAGGGACATGGTGTATAGTTGGACTTGCCTTTTGCATGAAATAAGGTAGGAGTTATAAATCTATTCAATTTGCTGAAATACTTTTCCATGTGTTATTTTTTTTTGACACAAAACAAAATTTAATCTTCGAAAACTAAATAAAATTGACACATCCTTAACCAAGCTAATGAAGAAAAAAAACCTCAAATTACTAAAATTAAGACTCGTAAAAGAACTTTTAGAGAATACACAACTAAAATACAGAGAATAATTGAAAACTAATTTGAAAATTTATACTCTAATAAATTAAAATACAATGATGACATCAATAAAATTTTAGAGATATACCCAAACTGAATTAGTAGGACATGAACAATTTAAACATATCAATTTCAAGCAATGAAATAGAAGTTGCTGTCAACAGCCTACCAATCAAGCAAAGCCCAGGAACAGACAGATTCTCAGTCAATACCTATGACCATGTGGCACTGGAGAAACATTGGATGTCCTTTTGCTGATCATGATTATACCAGACAGTGCCTTGATTTACTGAGTTTCATGAAAATGGTGTAGAACAGAGATGCCAGTAAGTTGGAGCCTGCTGAGTAGTGGGTCTAGAGCAGTGGTGGGGAGGTGTTTGATAAAACATTCGTGGAAAGGCCTTGTGGATCTACCATTGGATTCCAAATGGCTTGTAACTGACATGGTGCAGCCAGCAGACCCTTATATGTAAAGGCATCTTGTTATATGTAGAGTTTTCAGAGGAAAATTAAGAATCAGGTTGATATGGAAAAGGGGGCAATGGGGAAAGCTGTGAGAGATAGAAGCCTAGTTGGTGCATTCTCTTGCAGACCCTGACCCACCACACGTGACAGAACTCCCTCCAGCACTGTGTCCCAGTTTAGCTCCTAGTATTTCGTGAAACAAATACCAAACTCACAGTGCAGCAGCAAAAACTCCACAAAAAATGGAGGAGGACCAAATGGCTTCACAGTCCACACGGGGAGACACTTAGTCCCCAGTGGCCTCAGTTTACCTACAAAGAGAGGATTTAGCACTGCTTCATCTTGTTCATTGGAAAATAAGAAACCATGTCCTCCAGGTCACATAGATGTAGACCCAGCTTTGATGGTCTCACTACAAAGGAAGCCAAATCTCCTGAAAACAACATATATTTCAAGTGCGGAAGCTCAGAGGCAGTTTCTCAAAAAGTTTTTAGGCCAGCAGAGCTCCATGTTTGTGGAGTGTTGACCCTGTCCCTTACTTTTTGAAACTCCTCTACCACCTCCAGAATGTGAACTCCTTAGCATTTTCCATTCCAGATATGTATTCACTGATTTTGTAACTCTTCTCCTCTAGTTGTGTCTTACTTGTGGTGAAGGTAATGTCAAGGCATTGTTCTGGATGAGAGCGGGAGGATATTTGTGCAGTGTATATTTACATACACATTGGATTCATTTTCCAATTTTTCATTCGAAGTACTGAATCCCTGACACTAACCCATACCTAGTAGACTCAGACTATTCATCCTAATATAATCGGGAAAATTAACCCAACACAATAGAAATACAAGCACTTCAGAGAAGACATGTTGTATAGTTGGACTTGACATTTGCCTTATATAAGGTTGGAGTTATAAATCTAGTCAAATTTTAATTGAAATATTGTCCATGTGTTTTTAAACTTACCAAATATGTGAATTCTTGTTTCCCTTTTCTGTAGCCTATTCACACATGTATATTTATATGCATATATAGAATCCTACCAGGTATCACACGTACATTTTTGTGAGTTGGCTGTCTTGGCAGATACAAATTGTGAGAAGAGTTCACTCCTCCTAAATGCTTTTGGAAATGAAAATTCAACCTATAGGAGAGCGTCCTATTAGAAAAACATTATATATAAACTCATGTTCAGTAAAATAAATATTTTTTGCATTTGTGGATGATATATATTTACTGATGAATTTCGATTGGCATTTATATTGGTACTTTTTAATGTCTGTGAGTGTTGTGTGTGTGTGTGTGTGTGTGTGTGTGTGTATATATATATATATATATATATATATAGATATAGATATATAGATATAAATATAGATATACTCTCCAAATATTTCAAAATATGAAATATATGTGTCTTATTTTGCACTTCCTAAATTTTTCATATTCATGAATGTGGATTTATAATTATCTTTACACAAGATTATTCTCAGAAACATTCATATACCCTATGAGACTCTTACCACTAATACTAATATAATGGAGAAAAAGAACCCAAACAGAATAGATACAAGCATTTCAGAAGAGACATGGTGTATAGTTGGACTTGCCTTTTGCATAATATAAGGTAGGAGTTATAAATCTATTCAATTTATTGAAATACTTTTCCATGTGTTATTTTTTTTTGACACAAAACAAAATTTAATCTTCGAAAACTAAATAAAATTGACACATGCTTAACCAAGCTAATGAAGAAAAAAAACCTCAAATTACTAAAATTAAGGATCGTAAAAGAACTTTTACAGAGTACACAACTAAAATACAGAGAATAATTGAAAACTAATTTGAAAATTTATAGTCTAATAAATTAAAATACCATGATGACATCAATAAAATTTTAGAGATATACCCAAACTTAATTAGTAGGACGTGAACAATTTAAACAAATCAATTTCAAGCAATGAAATAGAAGTTGCTGTCAACAGCCTACCAATCAAGCAAAGCCCAGGAACAGACAGATTCTCAGCCATGTTCTACAAGACCTTCAAAGAAGCATTCATCACAATACTCCTCAAATTATTCCATAAAATAGAAAAGGATGGAACTCCTCCAAACTCATTCCATGAGGCTATTATCACTCACATACCAAAATCAGACAAAGACACATCAAGGAAAGAAATCTTCAGAGCAATATTCCTGACAAAGATATATACAAAAATTCTCAATAAAATTCTTTTTTTTAAGCCAAAGTTAATCAAAAGGGATAAAGAGGGACACTACACACTATTCCATGTGTTTTTAAAGTTAAGAAATATATGAATTCCTGTCTCCCTTTCTCTGTAGCCTATTAAGCACATGTATTTTTATATGCACAAATAGAATCCTACCTGGTTTCACACGTACATTCTTGTAAGGTGGCTGACTTGGCAGATACTATTTGTGAGAAGAGATCACTCCTCCTAAACGCTGTTGGTACAGAAAATTCAACCCATGGGTGAGCTTCCTAGATGAACAACATTATACATACATCCATGTTCAGTAAAATGAATATTTTGGGATATGCGGATGAGTTATTTTTCATGATGAATTTCGATTGACATATATATTGCGACATTATAATGTGTGTGTGTTTGTCTCTCTCTCTCTCTCTCTCTCTCTCTCTCTCTCTCTCTCTCTATATATATATATATATATATATATATAGTCTCCAGATTTTCCAAAATATGAAATATATGTCTTCTTATACACCACCTGAATTCATTCATATTCATATATGTGGATTTATAATCAACTTTTAACAAGTTTATTCTCAGAAATATACATCCACTGAAATACATATTTGTTTCCTAGTACTGAAAACTAAATTCAGGAAAGGGTTCTTACAAATCCTAATATTTCTAGACTAACTGACGAAGTTTAACATCAATGCAAATACATTCCTATTGGATATGATGTGTTTTTTAAAGTTCATTTTTATTCAAACTTGGTACGTTATTATTTATTCAGTTTATGGACATCATAAAATATATCATTTCATTCACACGTTCACAAATTTATAAATATTTGGTTTACTTTCAATCACTTCCTCCTTCGGAACACATATATTCCTCTATGTTTCTTGACTGGTCTTTTCACTAGACTTCTTTCTAAACACATTATTTTCGATTCCATTATCATTTTTGAAGCAAAACACACTATTCATGATAAACGGTAACCCTAATAATACCATTAGATATATAACTTGTTGGAATGAATGTACATATATCAATATATGATTTCGTCTATATTTTCAGATATTAAAACAATCCATTATGTAAATTTGGAACCAGTCACATAATTTTTTCACAGTATGGTCTATTAATGCATCATCTCTATATTCATCAACACAGGGTAAACCTCTTAGTATCCCCAGTACTAATTTATATGTTTTCAAAATATTGCTCCCAGAAAAGGTGGAAGAAATACTCATGTCACCTGATCTACATATACATATTATCACAGTAATATTCTGGACACAAAATGCAAAGGTCACCGTTATGATTGCAATAAAGCCTCAATGGAATGTGAACATGGATTTCTAAAAACATCCATGCCCAGTTTGCCTAATGCTCTCAAATGTCAATCCAATTGGTGACTACATTTTTGTTTCTTTTTAAGATTATGTATTCAACCTCAACCCTGTTGAAAATGTCAAATCCTATCACTCACGTTATACTTTGCCTGATTTCCTAATGTCTCTATTGATGTCTGCTTTCCTACATATTTTTTCCCAGTTCATCATTGTGCCCGACTTTTCACATATGGTGCCATTAATATTCACTCTCTAACCGAAACCTATTGCTAAAGAACTTTTGGTCCAAATCCTAGACTCACTCTTCCTCCTAAACCTACTGACTATCTTTCTAATCCTACACACAATCCCTTTTTCACTGGATGTTCTCTTCTACATTCAATCATCTGAGGTACAGCGTCTTATGCCATTGTATATCGATTTAACTGAGACCTCGGTGCAAAACATTACTCAAGCTAAGGATCCCAATCAAGGGCCCAAATCCTTCTGGGCTTAAAATATTACCTAGATTTCTGTTTTCATACTTATATTTTACCTCTATATTCTTTTAAATATCGCTGGTTCCCAATACCATTATTCATCCAGCAGAATGATTCCTAAGCCAAATGGAACATGCTATTAACCCTAACCATACAATGTTCCCTCAATCTCACTTTACAGAAGAGGAGGGATAAAGTTGATATTACAATACAGGAAGTTAGGAGATCTTCCACCTGCTGAGTACCTCAAAATCCATGCAGAAATAATCCCTGGAGAAGATGTTGGCAGCTCTGAAAGACCTGAGAGAACAAAAGTCATATTCCATGGCAAACAACATGGACAGGATGAAAGGATGTGTCTGAGTCATCTCTCTATTTTTAATGCAGGAAAGATGGACCAAAGCAGGCCTGTGTGGAGAGCTGTTCCCAGGTGACTATGGTTTCTATACCATTCTAACATGTGAATGTATCACAGGAAGTAGGGCAGCCTCCATGTCAGGAGACACTAGGACGCAACAGTTAGGACAAAGTGGTGGCCAAGACAGGGACCTCATTTATTTCCTGAAGGTAGTAACCTCACCTCATTTCCTTGGTGATGGAACTCTCTGAATTTTGTGATCCAGGAAGCCAGGCACCCAGAGCCAGTCCCAGTCCCAGTTGCAGTGGGCTCACTTGTTTGGATTCACTAAGGACAGAGTCAGTCTTTCTTGGTACCTACTGATGTAAGGGTTGCCAAATACCAAGAAAGCTCTGAAGAGGGGTCTTTCCTGAGAGGACAGGAATTGGCTCACCACTGCCTCCTGACAACTTCACAGAGTTGACCAAGGAGACCAGATGTGAGACAGAAAGGCCATTTCTGGGGAACATCATATGGCCTACCAGTCAGAGGACACTCCAGATAGTGACAGACCTACTTGTGGCAAAAAGTTGCATTTGTGGGTGTTGGTTTGTGTTTGTGGTTTTTTTCTCATATTCTGAGAATAAGTAAAAAAGGAGGTTTGTTTGGTTTGGAGTGGACTGTTTCCAGTAAGTCATTTGACAAGGAGACTGTTTCTATGTCTGTGTATCCCACTGTATTTTTCTTTGTAGATATTAGAAAAAAATAGCTCATTGGTTGTGTCCTGTCTAGTAGAAAGCTTCCCAGCATGCATCCTTTCCAATTAATGAATGGACTGAGGCTTGCCTTATCCATGGGCAACACCGGCTATCTACCTAATTTTCCATTTTTTCATGAATTCTGGCCACTCTCAAGATTAGTATCATGTATTTTTGTACAAGATATGTACCACCTCCAAGCTCTGTGACATGGCCATGTACTGGATAGCTGAAGGGAATGGCGAGCATCTCAGAAAACTCATATATCAGAGTAACCAGGAAAGTCTCCGTGGAGAAACCCTGCTTGGGGCCTTTTGATTACCTATTGTTCTGTTGCTCTGAATGTCAGAAAGGTCTTTGCCTCAGGCCACCCCTTTGTGAAGCCTGAAGAAAACAGTTTTAAAATGGAAATGAATGGGCATCACCTGTGGCTCTTTGCTTCATAGCTTTGGAAATGGATGTGTCTAAATCAGCCTCTTGGCCCTGTGTGAGCCTGTGGTTTAGATTTTCAGCACCTGATGAATCTAAAGAAAGATCCCATGTGGGCATCCAAAACCTAAATGGAAAAAAGATCAGTGATTGTGGATGATGCCTCTCGCCTTCCTCTGTAAGATTCCTGACCTCCATCAAGGGAGAATAGGGATCATTTGTGTCAAATAAGTTCTTCAAAGGGCTGCAGAGGGGAGACAATAGGTGCTTGGGTTTTCTTATAACTCCAATTCACACTAAAAATCTATACCCCACAGTCAGTATGCCTCAAATTTGAGAAGTGGAGTAGTATTAACGGCAGGCCTATTTGATCACTTCTGTTTCACACTAACGTTGTCCAGGCCACCCTGACTTTAGGCAAATGAGGGGCAAGGGAGTTTATTTTTGACACTGTCTTGGGCTGTGCCCCTCATGGAAACCTCCAGCTAGAGGTTATGATTAGTGTCTATATAAAAGATGAAGAGGGCCGTGTGAGAGTGTTTTGGTTTTAATTGTCATTATTTGTGTAGCAATTGGAAGAGATGCCTGGGTCCACCTGGGCTTGAACTCTGTTGTGATTCCCCTTAGAGACTGAGTTGTGTAACTGACCTCAGAGAAGTATTGCCATGAATTGTGTTGGGATTTCAGGAGGCCACACATGAGATTCACAATTGGAATCTGAGATCTTGGCCCAGGGTGACTTTACACAGAGCACTGGGAATCTAAGCCAGGATATCACAAGATTTTATTCTGAAAGATTCCAGCCATAGTTGAGAGTCAAAACACACATGCAACTCACATTGTAGACCTCAATGGGCCTGGCTTCATGAGACCTTTTGCCCACTCTTTGTGAAGCCTTGCCTGTGAGAGTTCACCAGAGCTTTCATTGAAATGAGATTCCTAACCATTTATTGGTTCCTGTATAAATTGAATCCCACAGTGCCTCCAACTTCATTATTGAAAAATATCTAGATATATACCATGAATTTTTTGAAATTACCATGACCAGGTGGCACTGGAGAACATTTGGATGTCCTGTTGCTAATCATGATTGTACCAGACAGTGCCTTAATTGACTGTGTTTCATGAAAATGCTGTAGAACATAGATGCCAGTAAGTTGGAGCCTGCAGACTAGTGGGCATAAAGCAGTGGAGTGTAGGTGTGTGAAAAAACATCAGTTGTGGGTCCACGTGGATCTGGCATTGGCTTAGAAATGACTTGTCACAGACATGGTACATCCAGCAGACCCTTCTATGTAAAGGCATCTTGTTATATGGAGAGGATTCCTGCCAATGATCAGAATAAGGGGGCTATTGTCGAGTTGAAAAGCTATGTGGGATTTAAGCCACATTGGTGCATTTTACTGCAGACCCTCACCCACCACATATGAGAGTACATCCTCCAGCACTGTGTCCCAGTGGAACTCCTTGTATTTCGTGAAGCCAATACCAAACTCACAGTGCAGCAGTAAGAAACACCACGAAAGTGGAGCATGAACAAATGGCTATACAGACAACAGGGTTAGATACTTAGACCCCAGTGGCCAAAGTTTACCTACAAATAGAGAATTCAGCACTGCTGCCTCATGTCCACTAGAAAATAAGGAACCATGTCATTCAGGTCACATAGATGGAGACCCAGCATTGATGGTCTCACTACAAAGGAAGCAAAAGCTCCTGACAAAAACATATTTCAACTGCCCAACCTCAGAGGCAGTTTCTCAAAAAGTCATTAGGCCAGCAGAGCTCCATGTTTGTGAAGTGTTTACCCTCTCCCTTTTTGTAAACTGTTCTACCTCTTACAAGTTTGTGAAGTTCTGAGCATTTTCCTTTCCACATATGTATTCACAGATTTTCTAACTCTTCTCCACTAATTGTGTCTTATTTGGGGCGAAGGTAATGTCAAAGCATTGTTCTGGCTGAGAGTGGGAAGATTTTTGTGTAGCACATATTTGCATACTTATTAGATTCATTTTCCTATTTTCCATTTGAAATACTGAATCCCTGACACTAACCCATACCCTACTAGACTCTGACTACTAAACCTAATATGATGGAGAAAAAGAAACCTAACAGAATAGAAATACAGACCTTTCATAGGAGGCATGGTGTATACTTGGACTTGCCTTCTGCTTTATCAATGGTATGTGTTATAAATCTAGTCAACTTTTCATTGTAATACTTCTCCAAGAGTTTTTAAAGTTAACACATATGTAAATTTCTGTCTCCCTTTCTCTGTAGCCTATTCATCAAATGTATTTTTTATGCATTTTTAGAATTCTAACTGGTATCACATGTACATTCTTGTGAGATCGCTTATTTTCGAAGATACAAATTGTGAGAAGAGATCCCTCCCTCTAAATACAGATGGAACTGGAATTTCCACCTATGGGTGAATTTCCTAGATGAACAATATTATGTATAAATAAATGTTCAGTAAAATGAATATTTTTGGATACGTGGATGATATATATTTCATGATGAATTTCGAATGGCATATATATTGCTACATTTTAATGTCTGCGTATGTGTGTATCTATCTATTTATCTATCTATCTATATAGATATAGATATCTACTCTTAAGATTTTCAAAATATGAAATATATGTGTCTTATTATACACTCCCTAAATAAACTCATGTGTGTGTATGTAGATTTATAATCAACTTTTCACAAAATTATTCTTAGAAATATTCATCCACCTTAAATACATATTTTTTCCTAGTACTGAAAAGTAAATTAAGTGAATGGTGTATACAATTCGTAATATTTCTACAGTGACTGAACCAGTTTCACATCAATGTAAGTAGACACCTATGGGACCATGATGTGTATTTTGAAGTTCATTTTTATTCAGACACTGGTACATTACTATTTCTGCAGTTTATGGACATTATAGGATATATCCTTTCATCCACAATTTCACAAATTTATAGGCATTTGGTTCACTTTCAATCACTTCCTACTTCAGAACACATGTATTCCTCCATGTTTCTTGACTGTTCATTTCATGAGATTCTTTCCAAACACAGTATTATTGATTTCCATAATCACTTTTGAAGCCAAACTCACACACTCTTCATGATAAACCATAACCCTAATATTACCATTAGATGTATAACTGGTTGGAATGAATGTATGTATATCAATATAAGATTTCCTATATATTTTCAGATATCAATTCAATCCATTATTTAACGTTTGAACCAGTTATATTATTTATTCACAGTATGGTCTATTAAGGTATCATCTCTATATTCGTAGACCGATGGTATACCTATTTGTATCCCCAATACTAATTTTTAAGTCTTTAAAATATTGCTTTCAGAAATGGTGGAAGAAATACTGTAGTCACCTGATATACATATACATTTCATCATAGTAATATTCCTGAAAAAAAATGCAAGGGTCACACTTATGATTGTATCAAAGCCTATATTGAAAGTGAGCATGTATTATTAACAACATCCATGCCCTGATTAACTAATGATCTCAAATACCATTCCTATTGGTGACTACATATTTGTTTCTTCCTAAGATTATATATTGAAACTGAACCCTGTTAAAAATGTCTTATCCTATCACTCACTTTGTACTTTGCCTTATTTCCTAATGTCTCTATTGATATCTGCTTTCCTACACATTTTCCCCAGTTTATCACTGTGACTGACTGTTCACATATGCTGACATTTACACTCACTCTCTAATCAAAACTCTATATCTAAAGAACACTTGGTCCAACTCCTCGACTCACTCAAATGGATTCTTCAAAGCCCTGCAGAGGGTAGCCCATAGTTGCTTGAGTTTTCTCATGACCCCAATTCACATAAAGAATCTATACCCCACAGAGAATAGGCCTCAAATTGGAGAAGTAGAGCAGTATTATTGGCAGGCCTATTTGATCACTCCTGCTTCACAGGAAGAGTTTCCATGCCACCCTGACTTTAGGCAAATGAGGGGCATGTGAGCTTATATTGGACACTGTCTTAAGCTGCGCCCTTCATGGAAACCTCCAGCCAGAGGTTATGATGAGTCTCTAAATTGAAGAAGATGAGGGCCATGTGGGAGTGTTTTGGTTTAATTGTGGTCATTTGTGTGGTGGTTGGAAGAGATGACTGGGTCCACCTGTGCTTGAACTCTGGAGTGATTCCCCTTAGAGACTGAGTTCTGGAACAGATCTCAGAGAAGTATTGGCATGAATTGTGTTGGGATTTTAGGAGGCCACGCATGAGAGTTGCCCTTGGAGACTGAGATCTAGGCCCAGGATAGCTTTCAAAGAGCACTGGGAATCTCAGCCAGGATATCACATGACTTTATTCAGAAAGACTTGGAAGCCATAGTTGAGAGTCAAAACAAACATGGCCCTCAATTGTAGACCTCAATGGGCCTGGCTTAATGTGACCTTTTGGCCACTCTTTGGGAAGCCTTGCCTGTGAGAGTTCTCCCGAGCTTTAATTGAAATGAGCTTCCTCACCATTTCATGGTTCCCGAATGAATTGAATGCCACAGTGCCTCCAAATTTATCTTTGAAAATTGGCTAGATAAATACCATGAAATTTTTTTAAATTCTTATGAACAGGTGGCACTGGAGAACCTTTGGATGTCTATTGCTGATCACGAGTGTACCAGACATTGCATTGATTGACTGGGTTTCATGAAAACGGTGAGAACAGAGATGCCAGAATGTTGAGGCCTGCTGACTAGTTGGCCTAGAGCAGTGGTGGGCAGGTGTATGATAAAACATCTGTCGTTGGGCCATGTGGATCTGCCATTGGCTTCCAAATGCCTTGTGACTGACATGGTGCAGCCAGCAGAACCATACAAGTTAAGGGACCTTATTATATGGAGAGGTTTCAGGGCAATATTCAGAATCAGGTTGATATGGACATGGGTGCAAGCTTTTGGGGATAGAAGCCTGGTTGGTGCATTCTCCTGCAGACCCTCACCCACTACACGTGAGAGTACTCTCTATAGCACTGTGTCCCAGTTTTTCTTTTTGTATTTTGTGAAGCCAATACCAAACTCCCAGTGCAGCAGTAAGAAACACCACAAAAACTGAAGTATGACCAAATGTCTTCACAGAACACATGGTTAGACACTTAGACCCCAGTGGCCTCAGTTTACATACAAAGAGAGAATTCAGAACTGCTGCCTCATGTTCTATTGCAAATAAGGAACCATGTCATCCAGGTCACATAGATGCTGATGCAGCTTTGATGGTCTCACTACAAAGGAAGCGAAAGCTCCTGACAACAACAAATATTTCAAGGGCCCAAACTCAGAGGCAGTTTCTCAGAAATTAATTAGGCCACCAGAGCTCCATGTTTGTGAAGTGTTTACCCTTTACCTTACTTTTGGAAATTCCTCTACCACCTCCAAGGTTGTGAACTCCTGAGCATTTTCTTTTCCAGATATATATTCACAGATTTTCAAACTCTTCTCCACTAATTGTGTATTACTTGTGGTGAAGGAAATATCAAGGCATTTTTTTGGATGACAGTAGGAAGATTTTTGTCTAACAAATATTCGCATACACATTAGATTCATTTTCCTATTTTCCATTTGAAATACTGAATCCCTGACACTAACCCATACCCTACTAGACTCTGACTACTAATCCTAATATGATGGAGAAAAAGAAACCTAACAGAATAGAAATACAGGCCATTCATAGGTGGCATGGTGTATACTAGGACTTGCCTTCTGCTTTATCAAGTGTATGTGTTATAAATCTAGTCAACTTTTCATTGTAGTACTTCTCCATGAGTTTTTAAAGTTAACACATATGTAAATTTCTGTCTCCTTTTCTCTGTAGCCTATTCATCTCATGTATTTTATTATGCATATTTAGAATCCTACCTGGTATCACACATACATTCTTGTGAGCTCACTGTTTTTGGATGATACAAATTGTGAAAAGAGATCACTCCCCCTAAATACTGATGGAACTGAAAATTCAACAAATTGGTGAATTTCCTAGATGAACAACATTATACATAAATCCATGCTCAGTAAAAAGAATATTTTTGGATATGAGGATGATATATATTTCATGATGAATTTTGATTGGCATATATATTGCTACATTTTAATGTCTGTGTTTTTATCTTTATAAATAAATAAATAAATAAATAAATATATATATATATATATATATATATATATATATATATATATATTTATATACTCTCCAGATTTTTCACAATATTAAATATATGTGTCTTATTATTCACTCCCTAAATACATTCATATTCATGTATGTGGATTTGTAATCAAATTTGCACAAGATTATTCTCAGAAAAATTCATCCACATAAAATACATATTTATTTTCCAGTACTGAAAACAAACTTCGGTGAATTGTGCTTACAAATCCTAATATTTGCATGGTAACTGACCCAGTTTAACATTAATGCAAGTATAATCCTATGGGACATGATGTGTATTTTGAAGTTCATTTTTATTCAACAGTGGTACATTACTATTTCTTCAGTTGATGGATATCATAGGATATAACTTTTCATCCACAAGTTCACAAATCTGTAGGCATTTGGTTCACTTTCAATTACTTCCTGCTTCAGAACATATGTATTCCTCCATGTTTCTTGACTGTTCTTTTCATGAGATTCTTTCCAAACACATTATTTTCGATTTCCATAATCATTTTTGAAGGAAAGAGGCGCCTTACTTACCCCCAGAAAGGTTCGTTGAGGTCTCCTTGTCCTGCGCTGCGTGATTCCCGGCCAATGCACCAAATGTAAGGTTCCGGCGAATGTTGGAGGAAGAGACCATCAAGAAACTGTGGCTCATGCAACAGTAAAAGGCGTTTATTGAGGATCCAATCCAGCATGCTGGGGCTACGTGCTCACTCAAGATGGGAGAGCATCCCAGAGCCCCGAGCAGGGGTTGAGCAGTGCTTAAGTACACTTTTTGGGCAGGGCGGGACTTTACATATATTACAGTCTCCTTTAAGAAATCATCATACACCACAGGAAAATCAAACAACAATTCCTAAACATGATTAGTTCATTTATTGGTGGGAACATGTAAGGCGGGAGTGATAGGTCAGTTCTAAAGCGGGGTACACATTCAAAATGATTGGTTTAGGCCCTGCAATGCCTCTGTGCCAGGCCTCACAGGGTCCTAGGTTATTAAAAAACCAGGCGGTCAGGGGGAATATTTACTGGGTACTCCGGGAATTGTCCTACAAGCTACAGGAATTTCAGGTTTTGCGTGTAACATAGGAACTTAACAATACCTGGTCCTTTACATTTTAACACAAGCCTTGCTGCTTAAAAACTTTACAACACCCGGTCTTTTACACTTTAACTTTTACACTTTAATTTCAATTTCTTTTACCCTTACAGATCACTCCTGGTGCACAATAAGGGTGTCCAAGCCACCCTGACTTTAGGCAAATGAGGGCCAAGGGAGCTTATTTTGGACACTGTCTTGGGCTGTGCCCCTCATGGAATCCTCCAGCCAGATGTTATGATGAGTGCCTTTATGGAAGAAGAGGAGGGCAATGTGGGATTGTTTTGGTATTAATTGTGGTCATTTGTGTGACGGTTGGAAGAGATGACAGGGTCCACCTGGGCTTGAAGTCTGGTGTGAATCCCCTTAGAGACTGAGTTCTGGAACTGACCTCAGAGAAGTATTGCATGAATTGTGTTGAAATTTTAGGAGGCCACGCATGAGAGTCGCTCTTATAAACTGAGATCAAGGCCCAGGGTGGCTTTCCACAGAGCACTGGGAATATCAGCCAAGATATCCCATGATTTTATTCTTAAAGACTTGGTAGCCATAGTTGAGAGTCAAAACACACATGGAACTCACAACGTATACCTCAATGGGCCTGACTATATTTGACCTTTTGGCCACTCTTTGGTAAGCCTTGCCTATGAGAGTTCTCCAGAGTTTCATTGAAATGAGCTTCCTCAACATTTAGTGGTTCTTGAAACCCACAGTGCCTCCAACTTCATCCTTGAAAAATGGCTAGATAAATACCATGAAATTTTTGAAAATCCCATGACCAGGTGGAACTGGAGAATCTTTGGGTGTCCTGTTGCTGATCATGAGTATACTAGAGGGTGCCTTGATTGACTGGGTTTCATAAAAATAATGTAGAAAAAAGATGCCAGTAAGTTGGAGCCTGCTGAGTAGTGGGCCTAGAGCAGCGGTGGGCAGGTGTGCAGGTGTGTGATAAAACATCTGTGGTAGGTCCATGTGGTTTGGCCATTGGCTACCAAATGGCTTGTGAAGGACATGGTGCAGCCAGCAGACCCTTATTTGTAAAGGCATTTTGATATATGGAGAGGTTTCAGGGCAATTTTCAGAATCAGGTTGACATGGTCAATGGTGCAAGCTATGTGGGAAAGAAGCTTGGTTGGTGCATTCTCCTGCAGACCGTGACCCACCACAGTGACAGAACTCTCTCCAGCACTGTGTCCCAGTTGAAATTGTTGTATTTCGTGAAGCAAATACCAAAGTCCCAGTGTAGCAGCAAGAACCACAACAGAAAGTGGAAGAGGACCAAATGGCTTCACAGTCCACACGGGGTGACACTTTGCCCCCAGTGGCCACAGTTTACCTACAAAGAGAGAATTCAGCACTGCTGCCTCAGGTTCATTGGAAAATAAGAAACCATGTCCTCCAGGTCACATAGATGCAGACCCAGCTTTGATGGGCTGACTATAGAGGAAGCTAAAGCTCCTGACAACAACATATATTTCAAGTGCCCAACCTCAGAGGCAGTTTCTCAAAAAGTATTTAGGCCAGCAGAGCTCCATGTTTGTGGAGTGTTTACCATGTCCCTTACTTATGGAAACTGCTCTATCACCTCCAAGGTTGGGAACTCCTGAGCGTATTCCATTCCAGATATGTATTCACGTATTTTCTAACTCTTCTCCTCTAATTGTGTCTTACTTGTGGCAAAGGTAATGTCAAGGCATTGTTGTGGATGAAAGTGGGAAGATTTTTGTGTAGCACATATTTGCATACACATTGGATTCATTTTCCAATTTTCCATTCAAAATACTGAATCCCTGACACGAAACTATACCCTACTAGACTCTGACTACTATTCCTAATATGATGGAGAAAAATAACTCAAACAGAATAGAAATACAAGCAGTTCAGAAGAGGCATGGTGTATAGTTGGACTTGCCGTTTGCATTATGTAGGTTAGGTGTTATAAATCTAGTTAATTTTTAATTGAAATAGTTCTCCATGTTTTTTAAAGTTAATGAATATGTGAATTCCTGTATCCCTTTCTCTGTAGCCTATTCAGCACATGTATTTTTATATGCACATATAGAATCCTACCTGGTATCACATATACATTCTTGTGAGGTGGCTGACTTGGCAGATACAAATTATGAGAAGAGATGACTCCTGCTAAATGCTGTTGGATCTTAAAATTCAACCTATGGGTGACCTTCCTAGTTGAACAACATTATTCATAAATCCATGTTCATTAAAATTAATATTTCGGGATCTATGGATGATATATATTTCACCATGAATTTCGATTGGCATATATATTGCCACTTTATAATGTCTGTGTGTGTTTTGTATATATATATACTCTCCAGATTTTTCACAATATGAAATATATGTGTCTTATTATTCACTCCCTAAATACATTCATATTCATGTATGTGGATTTGTAATCAACTTTGCACAAGATTATTCTCAGAAATATTCATCCACCTGAAATACTTATTTGTTTCCTAGTACTGAAAACAAACTTCAGTGAAAGGTGCATACAAATCCTAATATTTCTACAGTAACTTACCAAGTTTAACATCAATGCAAGTAGATTCCTATGGGACATGATGTGTATTTTGACGTTCATTTTTATTTAAAACTGGTACAGTACTATTTCTTCAGTTTATGCACATCCATGGATAAATTTTTCACCCAAAATTTCAAAATTAAAGACATTTGTTTCACTTTCAATCACTTCCTGCTTCCGAACACATGTAGTCCTCCAGGTTTTTCGACTGGTCGTTTCATGAGACTTCTTAACAAACACATTATTTTCGATTTCCATAATCACTTTTGAAGGAAAACTCACACACCCTCTTCATGATAAACCGTAACCCTAATATTACCATTAGACTTATAATTGGTTGTAATGAATGTATGTATACCAATATCAATATAAGATTTCCTGTATATTTTCAGATATCAATTTATTCTAATTCCAATTTCTAAAGTTGGATCCAGTTATATTATTTATTCACAGTACGATCTATTCATGCATCATCTCTATATTCATTGACACAGGGTACACCTATTTGTATACCCAATACTAATTTATGGCTTTTAAAAATATTGCTTCCCATAATGGTGGAAGAAATACTCATGTCACCTGATCTACATATACATTTTATCACAGTAATATTCTGGACAAAAATGCAAAGGTCACACTTATGATTGTACCAAACCCTAAATTGAAAGTGAGTATATATTACTAAAAACATCCTTGTCCAGGATGCCTAATTCTCCCAAGTGTCAATATTGTTGGGGACTATATATTTGTTTCTTCCTATGATTATATATTCAACCTCAACCCTGTTGAAAATGTCTAATCCTATCACGCATTTTATAATTTGTCTGATTTCCTAATGTCTCTATTGAGACCTGCTTTCCTACATATTTTCCCCAGTTCATCATTGTGACTGACTCTTCACATGTGCTGACATTTACATTCACTCTCTAAACGAAACCCTATTGCTAAAAAACTATTGGTCCAACTCGAAGACTCACTCTTCTTCCTAAACCTACTATCTTCCAAATCCTACCGACTATCCATTTTTGACTGGATGTTCTCTTCGACATTCAGGCATCTGAGGTGCAAGGTTTTATTCCATTGTGTATAGATTTATCTGAGACTAAAATGCAGAATGTAATTCAAAGCTAAATATCCCAAAGAAGGGCCCAATGCCCTTTCTGGCTTCAAATCGTAACTAGATTTATGTTTTCATACTTATATTTCAAATATATATTCTTATAAATTTTGCAGGTTCCCAATACCATTATTCATCCAGCAGAATGATTCCTAACACAAGTCAAATATGTTATTGACCCTAACCATACACTGTTCCCTCATTCTAAATTTACAGAGAGGAGGGACAGAGTTGGTCTTACAATACAGGAAAGTAGGGGATCTTCCACCTGCTGAGAACCTCAAAGTTCCATGCAGAAATGTTGACTGAAGAAGATGTAGGCAGCTATGAAGGACCTGAGAGAACAAAAGTCATGTTCAATGGCAAACAACCTGTTCAGGATGAAGGGTTCTGTCTGAATCAGCCTCTCACATCTTAATTTAGAGAAGATGGACCAAACCAGGCCTGTGTGGGTAGCTGTTTCTGGGTGCCTATGGTTGTATACCATTCTAAATTGTGAAAGTGTCACAGGAAGTAGGGGCAGCCTCCTTCTCATGTGACACTTGGAAGCCACTGGTAGGACAAAGTGGTTGCCAAGGCAGTGACCTCATTCAGTTCCTAAAGGAAGTGACCTCACCTCACTTCCTTGGTGATGGAAATCTCTGAACTTGGGATTCATGAAGCCAGGCACCCAGAGCCAGTCCCAGTCCCAGTCCCAGTGGTCTCACTTGTTTGGATTTACCAAGGACAGTGTCAGTCTTTCTTGGTACCTACTAATGTGAGGATGGCCAAATGCCAGGAAAGCTCTAAAGAGGGGTCATTCCTGAGAAAGCAGGTAGTTGCTCACCTCTGGGTCCTGACACCTGCACAGAGTTGGCCAAGGAGACCAGATCTGAGACAGATCAGGCCATTCCATGGGAATATAGTATGGCTCACCAGTCAGAGGACACTCCGGATAGTCACAGAACTTCTTGGGGGAAGGAGGTGCCTTTGTGGGTGTGGGGGTGGGTTTCTGGTTTTGTCTCATGTTCAGAGAATAGGTAGGCAAGGCGCTTTTTTTGGTGTGGAATGAACTGTTTCTAGTAAGTCATTTGACAAGGCGAGTGTTTCTATGTCTGTCTATCACACTGTGTCCGTGGTTGCAGATATTAGAAAAGAAAATGCATCAATGGATGTGTCCTGTCTAGTAGAAAGCTTCCCAGCATTCATCCTGTCCAATTTATGAATGGATTTCAGATTGCCTTTTCGATGGATAACACCTGCAATCTTCCTAAGTTTCAGTTTTCTTCTGGACTTCTGCCCCTCTCCAGAATAGGCTCATGGTTTTATGTCTAAGGTATGTACCACTTCCAAGCTCTGTGCCATGACCATGTACTGGATAGCTCAAAGGAATGGCGAGCATCTCTGAAAAATCAGATATTATTGTGACCATTAATGCTAAGCCTCAGGCTAGCATCATTCTGAATGGAGAAAAACTGAAGGCGTTCCCTCTAAAATCTGGAACAAGACAGGGATGCCCTCTCTCACCACTTCTGTTCAACATAGTTCTCGAATCACTGGCCAGAGCAATTAGACAGATGAAAGAAATTAAAGGCATAAAAATAGGAAAAGAAGAACTCAAATTATCACTATTTGCAGATGACATGATTCTATACCTAGCAGACCCAAAAGGGTCTACAAAGAAACTATTAGAGCTAATAAATGAATTCAGCAAAGTGGCAGGCTATAAAATCAACACGCATAAATCAAAGGCATTCCTGTATATCAGCAACAAATCCTCTGAAATGGAAATGAGGACAACCACCCCATTCACAATATCCTCAAAGAAAATAAAATACTTGGGAATCAACCTAACAAAAGAGGTGAAAGACTTATACAATGAAAACTACAGAACCCTAAAGAGAGAAATAGAAGAAGATCTTAGAAGATGGAAAAATATACCCTGTTCATGGATAGGTAGAAGTAACATCATCAAAATGGCGATATTACCAAAAGTTCTCTATAGGTTTAATGCAATGCCAATCAAAATCCCAACGGTATTTCTTGTAGAAATAGAGAAAGCAATCATGAAATTCATATGGAAAAATAAAAGACCCAGAATAGCAAAAACAATTCTAAGCAGGAAATGTGAATCAGGCGGTATAGCTATACCAGACTTCAAACTATACTACAGAGCAATAGTAACAAAAACAGCATGGTACTGGTACCAAAACAGGCAGGTGGACCAATGGTACAGAATAGAGGACACAGAAACCAATCCACAAAACTACAACTATCTTATATTTGATAAAGGGGCTAAAAGCATGAAATAGAAGAAGGATAGCATCTTCAACAAATGGTGTTGGGAAAACTGGAAATCCATATGCAACAAAATGAAACTGAATCCCTTTCTCTCGCCATGCACAAAAGTTAACTCAAAGTGGATCAAGAAACTTGATATCAAATCAGAGACATGGCGTCTGATAGAAGAAAAAGTTGGCTATGATCTACATACTGTGGGGTCGGGCTCCAAATTCCTCAATAGGACACCCATAGCACAACAGTTAATAACTAGAATCAACAAATGGGACTTACTAAAACTAAAAAGTTTTTTCTCAGCAAAAGAAACAATAAGAGAGGTGAATAGGGAGCCTACGTCCTGGGAACAAATCTTTACTCCTCACACTTCAGACAGAGCCTTAATATCCAGAATATACAAAGAACTAAAAAATTAGACAATGAGATAACGAATAACCCAATCAACAAATGGGCCAAGGACCTGAACAGAAATTTCTCAGAGGAGGACATACAATCAATCAACAAGTATATGAAAAAATGCTCACCATCTCTAGCAGTCAGAGAAATGCAAATCAAAACCACCCTAAGATACCATCTCACTCCAGTAAGATTGGCAGCCATTAGGAAGTCAAACAGAAACGAGTGCTGGCGAGGATGTGGAGAAAAGGGTACTCTTGTACATTGCTGGTGGGACTGCAAATTGGTGCGGCCAATTTGGAAAGCAGTATGGAGATTTCTTGGAAAGCTCGGAATGGAACCACCATTTGATCCAGCTATTCCACTACTCGGTCTATTCCCTAAAGACCTAAAAAGAGCACACTATAGGGACACTGCTACATCCATGTTCATAGCAGCACAATTCACAATAGCAAGACTGTGGAACCAACCTAGATGCCCTTCAATAGACGAATGGATAAAAAAAATGTGGCATTTATACACAATGGAGTATTACTCTGCATTAAGAAATGACAAAATCATAGAATTTGGAGGGAAATGGATGGCATTAGAGCAGATTATGCTAAGTGAAGCTAGCCAATCCCTTAAAAACAAATGCCAAATGTCTTCTTTGATATAAGGAGAGTTACTAAGAACAGAGTAGGGAAGAAGAGCATGAGAAGAAGATTAACATTAAACAGGGATGAGAGGTGGGAGGGAAAGGGAGAGAGAAGGGAAATTGCATGTAAATGGAAGGAGACCCTCAGGGGTATACAAAATTACATACAAAAGGAAGTGAGGGGAAAGGAGGGAAAATATAAGGGGGAGAAATGAATTACAGTAGAGGGGGTAGAGAGAGAGGAGGGGAGGGGAGGGGGGAGGGGGGATAGTGGAGGATGGGAAAGGCAGCAGAATACAACAGACTCCAGAATGGCAATATGTAAATCAATGGTTGTGCAACTGATGTGATTCTGCAATCTGTATATGGGGTAAAAATGGGAGTCCATATCCCACTTGAATCAAAGTGTGAATTATGATATATCAAGAACTATGTAATGTTTTGAACAACCTACAATAAAAATTAATTAAAAAAAAAAATCTCAGTGGAGAAACCCTGCTTTGGGCCTTTTGCTTACCTATTGTTCTGTTGCCCTGAATGTCAGGAAGTTCTTTGCCTCAGGCCACCCCTTTGTGAAGCCTGAAGAAAACAGTTTTCAAATGGAAATGAATGGGCAACACCTGTGGCTCTTTGCTTAATTGCTTTGGAAAGGGATGTGTCTGAATCAGCCGCTTGGCCCTGTGTTAGGCTGTAGCTTAGATTCTCAGCACCTGATGGATCTAAAGAAAGATCCCATGGGTGCATTAAAAACCAAAATGGCCAAAAGAGCAGTCATTGTTTATGAAGACTCTCGCCTTCCTCTCTAAGGTTCCTGACATCCATCAAGTGAGAATAGGGATCCTTTGTTTCAAAAGAGTTCTTCAAAGCCCTCCAGAGGCTATCCCATAGGTGCTTGGGTTTTCTCATGACCCCAATTTACATGAAGAATCTAAACCCTACAGTCAGTAGGCCTCAAATTGGAGAAGCCAAGCTGTATTAACGGCAGGCCGATTTGATCACTCCTGTTTCACAGTCAGGATTTCCAGGCCACACTGACTTTAGGCAAATGAGGGGCAAGGGAGGTTATTTTGGACACTGTCCTGTCCTGCGCCCCTCATGGAACCCTCCATCCAGAGGTTATGATGAGTGTCTATATGGAAGAAGAAAAGGGTTATGTGGGAGCGTTTTGTTTGGAATTGTGGTAATTTGTGTGGCACTTAGAAGAAAAGACTGGGTCCACCTGGGCTTGAACTCTGTTGTGATTCCTCTTAGAGAATGAATTCTGGAACTGACCTCAGAGAAGTATTTTCATGAATTGTGTTTGGTTTTTACTAGGCCATGCATGAGAGTCGCCCTTGGAACCTGAGATCTAGGTGCAGGGTGGCTTTCCCCAGAGCACTGGGAATCTCAGCCAGGATATCACATGATTTTATTCTGAAAGACTTTGCAGCCACAGTTGAGAGTCAAAACACACATGGACCTCACATCGTAGACCTCAATGGGCCTGGCTTCATGTGACCTTTTGGCCACACTTTGGGAAGTCTTGCCTGTGAGTGTTCTCTAGAGCTTTCATTGAAATGAGCTTCCTCAACATTTAATGGTTCCTGAATAAATTGAAACCCAAAGAGCCTCCAACTTCATCCTCGACAAATGGCTTGATAAATACCATGAAATTTTTGAAATTCCCATGACCAGGTGGCACTGGAGAACTTTTGGATATCCTGTTGCTGACCATCAGTGTACCAGACAGTGCCTTGACTGACTTTGTTTCATGAAAATTGTGTAGAACAGTGATGCCAGTAAGTTGGAGCCTGCTCATTAGTGGGCCTAGAGCAGTGGTGTGAAGGTGTGTGATAAAACATGTGTGGTGGGGCCATGTTGATCTGCCATTGGCTTGCAAATGCCTTGTGACTAACAGGATACAGCAAGCAGACCCTTATATGTAAAGGCATCTTGTTATATGGATAGGTTTATGGGCAATGTTCAGAATCAGGTTGGCTACCTGGTACCACACGTACATTCTTGTGAGGTGGCTGACTTGGCAGATACAAATTGAGAGAAAAGATCACTCCTACTAAACCCCATTGAAACTGAATATTCAACATATGGGTGAGCTTTCTAGTTGAACAACATTATACATAAATCCATGTTCAGTAAAATGAATATTTTTAGATCTGTGGATAATATATATTATATGATGAATTTTGATTGACATATATATTGCTACTTTTTTGTCTGTGTGTGTTTTGTGTGTGTGTGTATATATATATATATATATATATATATATATATATATATACACACACTCTCAAGATATTTCAAAAAATGAAATATATGTGTCTCATATACACTCCCTAAATTCATTCATGTTCATGTATCTGGATTTATAATCAACTATTCACAAGATTATTCTCAGAAATATTCATGCACCTGAAATTTGCCTAATGCTCTCAAATATCAATCCTATTGGTGTCTACATATTTGTTTTTTCCTAAGATTATATATTCAAACTCAATCCTTTTCAAAATATCTAGTCCTGTCACTCACTTTGTAATTTCCCTGATTTCATAATGTCTCTATTGATATCTGCTTTCCTACATATTTTCCCCAGTTCATCATTGTGACTGACTCTTCAACTGTGCTCACATTTACATTCACTCTCTAACTGAAACCGTATTGCTAAAGAACTTTTGTTCTAAATTCTATACTCACTCTTCTTCCTAAACCTACTGACTATCTTCCTAATCCTACCAACTATACCTTTTTCACTGGATGTTCTCTTCTACATTCAATCATCCAAGTAAATGTCGGGCAAACTTCGGAGAAGGAGACGACCAACAGAGTACTCATGATACAGCAAAAGGTTTATTGGGTTTCCAGCATGCTGGGGCTCAGAGCTCACTTTAATAGAGCAGATAGCCCTGAGAATAGCTTAAGTAGAGTTTGTATACTTTCCCTGGAGAAGGCAGGGAGGGAAGTTTATTGATGGGTCACGACGAGTGGGCAGTTTGCATGCAACTGGGTGAGGGAGTACATTCTGTAGTTTGGCAGTTGGGGACAGCACATTTTGGGAACAAGTTTTGCAAGCATTTCTCAAGATTTCAACAGTTTTTTGTTAAGCATAGGGAAATACAGGAAGTGACAAGTACTTATTTTATTAACCTTTCATTCCTCACTTCTTTTTCTGGCTACTTTTAATCATAAAAATTATCATTGGGGGGTTTCACATTCTATGTCTCCTAGTGGGGTATTACCATAAGTTTAACTCGTCCAATTTGAGCCTGGAGAAAAGAAATTACACGGTTGAGAAAACAGGGTTTTATAGTTATCAATAATATGAGGATTATTATTGGACCGGCCAGGGTTGATAAAAACGTAGTTAACCAGGGGCACTGTGTGAACCAAGAGTCAAACAACCCTTTTTGGGTCTCTCTCTCTCTCTTGTTGATGCTCTTTAATGTGTCTTTTTAATTTACTCATAGATTTTATTACAACTCCAGTATGTTCGGCATAAAAACAACATTCTTCCCTCAATGCAGCACAAAGGCCCCCTTCTTTAATGAAGAGGAGGTCCAAACCTCAACTGTTCTGTAAAACAACTTCAGAGAGAGAGGTTAAAGTTTCATGCAAAGCTCTGATGGTGGTTTCTAATATCTTAGTTTTGGTCTATTGCTGCTTCTAATTGGGTCATTTATTGTGTCACATGGACAAGGGCAGTGGTTCCTGGGCCCACCCGTGCAGCAAATCCTATTCCTAATATGATGGCTGAAGTGAGGGATATATGCTCCCAGTGGAACCTGGTTGTATGTCCCCCTATTTGATCTTCAAATGATCCTGCTTCATAATAGAGCACTCTGGGAAACATCTGCACCATTACACGATTAATCACATCTGTTGACCATTTCATGAAAACATAAACAAGGTTTAAGTATATAGAATTATTCTGTTGTAAGGACGGACAAGGCAAGGCACCTAAGATAGCACTAAAGACAGGGAAACAGTCCTATTTGGTTGCAACCGGATTCAGAGGGCATTGCTTCTGTTGTAATCAATTAATCCCCTGAAACTCAAGTTTAGGTAGTTTCAGAATTTTGTACCCAACATGTAAGGGAAGGTGCTCAGAAGCTCACAGTCTGCAGAAGTTCAAAAACGCAGTATTTGTTCCTGTTTTTCCCCTGTTCTGGGCAAGTTAACTTTTAAAGGACACCTGGGAGGGGGAGAGCTTTTTCTTCCCTTTCTTATTTTACCCCTGCCAGCTGTTACCATGGAGGCCAGTTGGTAACTTCTTTATCTTAGAAATGTAGCCATCTCTGTGAATCCCCAGCTCAAGGACAGAGGCCTTGTTCACATATTTTGTGAAAAACTAGTAAAAGGGTGTCTACCTGAGAAGTGCTGATTTTTTTTAGCCACTGGCCAAGTAGAACAGGGCAACACGAAAAGAGGAAGTTTATCTACATTGAACTCTTTTATAGGGACTCTTTTGCTGAAAGTCCTAAAGTCAGCCATGGTGAAGACTTCTGGAGAAGGTCAGTTAAGACTTTTCTGTGGGCCTAGTGCAGAGGGGGAAGACGGGGAAGGTGGGCTGAGATCAGCTCCGTGGATCTGAGAATGAGGAAGGAGAGATGTAAAAGAATAATGGGAAACGGGTTTGAGATTTTCCTAGCAACAAAAACTTGAGCAGTAGAACAGGTAGAGCAGAGAGGATGATGGGAGTGAGTATCTCAAAACGCATATGAGGGACGTTTAATTATTAGTAAACTGTTTTCAGTGATGACAAACCAACTTTAAAGACCATTTTTATTACATCTTAGATAGGGGACTGAGGGCTCTCCTCAGCTGGTTTGAGCTTTGGTTTAGCTGGTAAGAAGACCTGGCGGGACCCGGTGCGGGCACTGACAGGACAAGAGAGGAGTGAGTGGGTGGAGGGGTACTTCAGTAACTGCTGCCTCAGCAAGGAGGCAATGGTCTGAGAACCGGCAGAGGTTTGGGTTTTTGATCTAGTAATTGGAGGGGAGAAATCAGGTTGCTGAGGTGGGAGTGACAGCAGAGTGTCTGGAGCAGAAGGCTGAGGGTGAGGATCTATTGGAGAAGCATAGTTCAGGATGTGAGTGAAGGAGGGAAAAGGTCACGCAGAATTTGAGGATCTAGAGACCCCTCTGGGGGCCATCGGTTCTTCTTATCTAATTGGTAATATGGCCAATGATGTGTACTGAATTTGATGAGGAGTTTGGGTTCCATTAGGCAGCACCTGTTTGCTCACATCCCCATGACTTACAGAAGAAGTCGGCTTTCCCCCCACACAGCCGTGACTGTGGCTTTGAGAGTCTGCCCTGCAAACATAGTAATCTAGGCTAGCCAACCTGCATCTGGCTTGCATGTCCCTTCATCCATAATGTTTGTTTCCATTATCTATGGTACAGAAGTAATTTAATGGAATTTTAGTGGTATCCTCTTCATCAGGGATATCCCAATAGGTAAGACCTATAGCCTGCTGACAAATGTCTGGGAGGAGTGATGGCCACCAGGTCCCTCAGGGGGCTGTATGCGAGATAGATTATACTTCTTTTCCAGTAGGATTTGTGATCAGCCATCACTGCTGAATGGGCTGATGTGGCTTAGGACTACTTGTGGCCAAGGAGAGAGTCCACAGACTTATCCACATGGCGAATACGCAATTTGAAGGTTTTAACCAATCTTTTCCAGTTTCCAGCCAGAGTCTGGACAGGGCGCAGGCTTGAGATGAGAGGCATGGATCCAGAAATTGATTCCGTCTACCTTTACCACTGGAGGTGTTATAAGTAGCACCGGCTATGGTCCTTTCCAGCGGGGTTTCAAGCATGATACCTGATGTCGTCTTACGTAGATGAAGTCTCTTACTTGATATCGATGTGGAGTCCCTTTGTCCCCAGTTTGATAGGCAGTGGCCAGCTGTTTACACAGGTATCACTGAGTTCTTTTTAGAGCTTTAAGTCTGTCAAGCAAGGGGGTGTGGATGGAATGGTTAGGTCTTTGAGTCGGGCTTAGGTCCCTTACTGCAGGAGGGCAACAATAGAGAATTTCACAGGGGCTAAGGTTACTCAAAGGAACAGAGGGAGTATTTCTTGCATGAAACATTGCATAAGGCAGGAGCATAGTCCAATCTTTTATGCTGTTCTCTAAGTTTAATTTTCTTAAGGTCTCTTTAATGGTTCAATTTATTCTATCTGCCTGTCCTGAACTCGGGTATCTATAAGCACAATATAACTTCCAATTAATTCCCTGGTTCCTGGCTAACCCCTGACTTACCTGGGCCATGAACACCGGTCCATTATCAGACCCTATTACCGGCTTAGCTTCCTCCAATGGTAAAGAGGCTGAGTCAGCAGCAGGGAAATCCATTTGAGGGTGTTGTGGGTTAGGGGACAAGGGCAGGGGATTAGTAAGGGAAGAAGAGTCCAGTAGAGTCAAATCTGTGACTCGGGGAGAACAGGGGGTGGAGGAGGAGGAGGTTGAGAGGGTTTGAGAGATCATGGGGGAAGGAGTAGGAGCAGAGGCAGGGGCAAGGAAAGGCTTCACCCATGGAGGAGGAGATTTGCAGATGTTCTGCCAAGTTAAGATATATGGCTGTTGATCCAGATGGCTATGTGTCCCCGGCTGAGATAATATCTCTGAATTTTTAAATTAGTGCAAAGTAGAAAAATCCTTCTAGGGGCCATCCGAATTCAAAGGTGGGCCATTCTGAGGCACAGAGATTCTGCCAGGTCCAGGATTTTACTAAAACAAGAAAGATTCTGAGCTCTTAAGCGGACTTTGTTCCAGTGATCAAGGGTCAGGGACAGAGGCATTGAACTGCTCTGTCCCATAATGAAAGGTACACAAACAGCAAAAGCAAGGACACATGACACAGATAAGACAAGACCATAAACACAGGCAATGGACGTCAAACACTGAAACCAGGAATGAGTAGCCGGCAAAACCCGATGGGATGACAATACCGAATCTGAAACAAAATATCACTGAGTTGAGGAGACTATTGTTCCTTAATTTCCCGAGTTTTCTGCGGCGTCCCTCAGGGAGGTGCCCTGTGTCTCCGTGACACGTCTCTCAGCCACCTTCGGAGGGAGCTCAGGCTCTTCATCGCCAGAGATTTTGCCAAGCCCTAACATGAAACCTGAAACCAGAAAGAGGCGCCTTACTTGCTCCGAGAGGAGCCCATTGGGGTCTCTCGTCTGCCACTGCCAGAACTCGGTGGAACCTCAATATGTAAAGGTCGGGCGAGTGTCGAAGGAAGAGACCACCAAGAGTCTGTCTCATGCAACAGCAATGGGTTTATTTGGGGTTCAGCATGCTGTGGCTCAGAACTCACTTAAATAGAGCAGAGAGCCCTGAGAACACCTTAAGCACAGCTTATATACTTTCCTTGGAGAGGGAAGAGAGGGAAGTTTACTAATGGGTGAGGGCATGTGGGCGGTTTGCATGACACTGAGTGAGGGAGTACATTCTGCAGTTTGGCAGTTGGGAACAGAACATTCTGGAAACAAGATTAGCAAACATTTCTCAAGATTTCAACAGTGTTTTGTTAAGCATACAGAAAAACAGGAAGTGACAAGTACCTATTTTATTAACCTTTCACTACGGACTATCCCTTTTCGACTAGATGTTCCTTCTACATTAATTCATCCAAGGTACAAGATCATATGGCATTGTATATCGATTTAATTGAGACACCTCTGCAGAACGTAATTCAAAGCTGCATATCCAAATCAAGAGCCCAATGCCCTTCTGGACTTCAAATCATACTTAGATTTCTGTTTTCATACATATATTTCACCTATATATTCTTATACACATAGCAAGTTCCCAATACCATTATTCATCCAGCAGAATGATTTCTAACCCAAACCGAACATGTTATTAACCATAACCATACACTGTTCCCTCAATCTAACTTTACAGAAGAGCATGAAAAGAGTTGATCTTACAATACTGAAATGTAGGGAATCTTCCACCTGCTGAGAACCTCAAAGGTCCATGCAGAAATGATCCCTGGAGAAGAGGTAGGCAGCTATGAAGGACCTGAGAGACCAAAAGTCATCTTCCATGGCAAACAACCTGGTCAGGATAAAAGGTTGTGTATGAATCAGCTTCTCTTCTTAACGTAGAGAAGTTGGACCAAACTAGGCCTGTGTGGAGATCTATTCCTGGGTGCCTATTGTTGATATACCATTCTAACTTGTGAAAGTGTCACAGAAAGTAGGGGCAGCCTCCGTATCATGGGACCCTTGAAAGCAACAGTTAGGACAAAGTGGTTGCCAAGACAGTGACCTCACTCAATTTCTGAAGGAAGTGACCTCACTTAACTTCCTTGGTGATGGAACTCTCTGAATTTGGGATCCAGGAAGCCAGGCACCCAGAGCCAGTCCCTGTCCCAGTCCCAGTGGTCTCACTTGTTTGGATTCAGCAAGGACAGAGTCAGTCTTTGTTGGTACCTACAGATGTGAGGAAGGCCAAATGAGAGGAAATCTCTGAAGCGGGGCTTTTCCTGAGAAAGCAGGTAGTGGCTCACCGCTGGCTACTGAGAACTTCACAGAGTTGGCCAAGGAGACCAGATCTGAGACAGGACAGGCCAATTTGGGGGAACATATTATGGCCCACAAGTCAGAGGACACTCTGGATAGTCACAGACCTACTTGGGGGAAGGAGGTGCCTTTGTGGGTGTGGTTGTGGGTTTGTGGTTTTGTCTCATTTTCCTAGAATAGGTATTAAAGTCGGTTTGTTTGGATTGAAGTTTAGTGTTTCTAGTAAGTCTTTTGACATGGCGAGTGTTTCTATGTCTCAGTATTTCACTGTGTCCGTGGTTGTATGCATTAGAAAAGAGAATGCATCAATGGATGTGTCCTGTCTAGTAGAAAGCTTCTCAGCATTCAAATTGCCCCATTTATGAATGGACTGTAGCTTGCCCTATTGATGCGCAACACCTGCTATATTCCTAAGTTCCTGTTTTCTTTCTGAATTCTGGCCACTCTACAGAATAGGACCATGGTTTTTTGTTCACGATATGTACCACCTTAAAGCTCTGTGACTGGCCATGTACTGGATAGCTGAAAGAAATGGCAAGCATCTCAGAAAACTCAAGTATCAGTGTGACCAGGAAATTCTCAGTGGAGCAACCCTGCTTTGGACCATTTGCTTACCTATTGTTCTGTTTTCCTGAATTTCAGGAAGGTCTTTGACTCAGGCCACCCTTTTGTGAAGCCTGAAGAAAACAGTTTTCAAATGGAAATTATTGGGCATACATGTGGCTCTTTCCTTAACTGCTTTGAAAAGGGATGTGTCTGAATCAGCCCCTTGGCTCTGTATGAGTCAGTGGCTTAGATTCTCAGCACCTGAGGGATCTAAAGAAATTTCCCATGCGTGCATTCAAAACCAAAATGGCCAAAAGAGCAGTCATTGGCATGAAGTCTCTCGCCTTCCTCTGTAAGGTTCCTGACCTCCATCAAGTGAGAATAGGAATCCTTTGGGTCAAACGAGTTCTTCAAAACCTGTAGAGGCTAGCCCATAGGTGCTTGGGTTTTCTCATGACTCTAATTCACATAAAGAATCAATATCTGACAGTCAGTAGGCCTCAAATTGGACAAGCAGAACAGTATTAACATCAGGCCTATTTGATCACTCCTGGTTAACAGGAAGCGTGTCCAGGCCACCCTGACTTTAGGCAAATGAGGGGCAAGGTAGATTATTGTGGATACTGTCTTGGTCTGCGCCCCTCATGGAAACCTCCAGCCAGAGGTTATGATGAGTGTCTATATGGAAGGAGATGAGGGCCATATGGGAGTGTTTTGGTTTTAATTGTGGTCAATTGTGTGGTAGTTGGAAGAGATGACTGTGTCCACCGGAGCTTGAACTCTAGGTGTGATTACCCTTAGAGACTGAGTTCTGGAACTGACCTCAGAGAAGTATTGCAAAAAATAGTGTTGGGATTTTAGGAGGTCACGCATGAGAATCACCCTTGTAATCTGAGATCTAGGCCCAGGATGGCTTTCCACAGTGCTCAGGGATTCTGAGCCAGGATATCACATGATTTAATTCTTAAAGACTTGGGACCCTTAGTTGAGAATACAAACACACATGGATCTCACTTTGTATACCTCAATGGGCCTGGATTCATGTGACCTTTTGGCCACTCTTTGGGAAGCCTTCCCCGTGAGTGATCTCCAGAGCTTTCATTGAAATGAGCTTCCTCACCATTTAATGGTTCCTGAATTAATTGAAACCCACAGTGCCTCCAACTTCATCCTTGAAAAATGGCTAGATAAATACCATGAAATTTTTGAAATTTCCATGACCAGGTGGCACTGGATAAACTTTGAATGTCCTGTTGCTGATCATGATGGTACCAAACTGTGCCTTGATTGACTGGGTTTCGTGAAAATGTTGTAGAACAGAGATGCCAGTAAGTTGGAGCCTGCTGAGTAGTGGGCATAGAGCAGTGGACTGTAGGTGTGTAAATAAATATTTTTGGTAGGATCACCTGGATCTTCCATTGGCTTCCAAAAGACTTGCTACTGACATGGTGCAGGCAGCCGACCCTTATATGTAAAGGCATCTTTTTATATGGAGAGGTTTCAGGGCAATGTTCAGAATCAGGTTGCTATAGTCAAGTGGGAAAGCTATGTGGGATTAAAGCCTGGTTCGTACATTCTCTTGTCGACCATGACAAACCACACGTGACAGAACTCCCTCTATCATTGTGTCCCAGTTGAACTCCTTGTATTTCATGAATCTAATACGAAACTCCCAGTTCAGGAGTAAGAAACACCCTGAAAATTGGAGCATGACCAAATGGCTTCACAGACCACACGGGAAGACACTTAGCTCCCAGTGGCCACAGTTTACCTACAAAGAGAGAATTCAGAACTGCTGCCTCATTTTCATTAGAAAATAAGGAACCATGTCCTCCAGGTCACATAGATGCAGACCCAGATATCATGGTGTCACTACAAACGAAACTAAATTTCCTGACAATTACAAATATTTCATGTGCCCAACCACAGAGGAAGTTTCTCAAGAAGTCTTTAGGCCAGCAGAGCTCCATGTTTGTGAAGTGTTTACCCTCTCCCTTAATTTTGGAAACTGTTCTTCTACTTCCAGTGTTGTGAACTTCTGAGCATTTTACATTTCTCATATGTATTCACAGATTTTCTAACTCCTCTCCTCTAATTGTGTCTTACTTGGAGTGATGGTTATGTCAAGCCATTGTTCTGGAAGAGAGTGGGAAGTTGTTCCTGTAGTACATGTTTGCATACACATTAGATTAATTTTTCTATTTTCCATTTGAAATACTGAATCCCTGACACCAACCCATACCCTACTAGAATCTGACTACTAATCCTAATATGATGGAGAAAAAGAAACCTAACTGAATAGAAATACAGTCCTTTCATAGGAAGCATGGTGTATACTTGTATTTGCCTTCTGCTTTATCAAGAGTATGTGTTTTAAATCTAGTCAACTTTTTATTATAATATTTCTTCATGAGTTTTTAAAGTTATCACATATGTAAATTCCTGTCTCCCTTTCTCTGTATCCTATTCAGCACATGTATTTTTTATGCACATATACTATCCTACCTGGTATCCCACGTACATTCTTGTGAGCTCACTGACATTGGAATATAAAAATTGTGAAAAGAGATGACTCCCCCTAAATACTGATTGAACTGAAAATTCAACCTATGGGTGAGCTTCCTAGTAAAAAACATTATACATAAAACCATGTTAAGTAAAATGAATATTTTTGGATATGTGGATGAATTATATTTTATGATGAATTTCAATTGGCATATATATTTCTACATATTAATTTGTGTGTGTGTTTGTGTGTGTATTTGTGTGTGTATATATATATATATATATATATATATATATATATATATATATATATATATATATTCTCCAGAATTTCCAAAATATGAAATATATGTATCTTATTATACACTCCCTAAATTCATTCATATTCATGTATTTGGGTGTATAATCAACTTTACACAAGATTATTCTAAGAAATACTCAACCACCTGAAATACATATTGGTTTCCTACTACTGAAAACTAAGTTCAGTGAATGGTGCTTACAAATCCTAATATTTCTACTGTAACTGACCCAGTTTAACATCAATGCAAATAGATTTCTATGGGACATGATGTGTATTTTGAAGTTCATTTTTATTAAACACTGGTACATTAAAATTTCTTCAGTTTATGTACATCATAGGATATATTTTTTTCATTCACAACTTCACAAATTTATAGGCATTTGGTTCACTTTCAATTACTTACTATTTCAGAACACATGTATTCCTCCATATTTCTCTACTGGTCTTTTCACTTGACTTCATTCTAAACACATTATTTTCGATTCCATTATCATTGTTCAAGCAAAACTCACTCTTCATGATAAACTGTAACCCTAATATTACCATTAGGTATATAACAGGTTGGAATGAATGTATGTATATCAATATAAGATTTCATATATTTTTTTTCAGATGCAAATTCAATCCATTATTTAAAGTTGGAACCAGTTATATACTTTATTCACAATATGGTCTATTCATGCATCATCTGAATAATCATCAACACAGGGTACACCTTCTCGTATCCCCAGTACTAATTTATAAGTTTTCAGGATATTGCTCCCCATAATGGTGGAAGAAAGACTCATGTCACCTGATCTACATATACATTTATCACAGTAGTATTCTGGACACAAAATGCAAAGGTCACACTTATGATTGTACCAAAGCCTAAATGGAAAGTGAGCATGGATTATTAAAAACATCTGTCCAGGTTGAGTAATGCTCTCAAATGTCAATTCTCTTTGTTACTACATATTTGTTTTTTCCTAAGATTATATATTCAACCTCAAGCCTTTTGAAAATATCTAATCCTATCACTCACTTTATACTATGCCTGATTTCTTAATGTCCCTATTGATATCTGCTTTTCTACATATTGTCCCCAGTTCATCATTGTGACTGTAACTTCAAATGTGCTGACATTTACATTCACTCTCTATCTGAAACCCTATTGCTAAAGAACTTTTGGTCCAACTCCTATACTCACTATTCTTCCTAAACCTACTGACTATCTTCCTAATCCTACAGACTATCCCTTTTTGACTGCATGTTCTCTTCTACATTCAAACATCCGAGGTACACGGTCCTATGCCATTGTATATCAATTTATCTGAGACCTCGGTGCAGAACATAATTCAAGCTAAGTATACCAATCGTGGTTTCAATTCCTATCTGGGCTTCAAATCTTTCCTAGATCTCTGTTCTCATACATATATTTCACGTCTATATTCTTATAAATATCACAGGTTCCCAATACCATTATTCATCCAGCATAATTATTCCTAACCCAAATCGAACATGCTATTAACCCTAACCATACACTGTTCCCTCAATCTCATTTACAGAAGAGCAGGAACAGAGTTGGTCTTACAATACAGGAAGGTAGGGGATCTTCCACCAGCTGACAACATCAAAAGTCCATGCAGAAATAATCCCTGGAGAAGATGTAGGCAGCTATGAGGGACCTGAGAGAGCAAAAGTCATCTTACATGGAAAACATCCTGGTCATGATGAAAGGATGTGTCTGAATCAGCCTCTCTTTTCTTAATGTAGTGAAGATGGACCAAACCAGGCCTGTGTGGAGAGTTGATCCCGGGTGCCTATGGTTGATATACCATTCTAACTTGTGAAAATGTCAGAGCAAGTAGGTGCAGCCTCCATCTGATGGGACCCTCGGAAGGAACTGTTAGGAAAATGTGGTTGCCAGGGTAGTGACCTCATTCAGTTCCTGAAGGAAATGAACTCAACTTACTTCCTTGGTGATGAAACTCTCTGAACATGGGATCCAGGAAGCCAGGCACCCAAAGCCAGTCCCAGTGCAAGTCCCAGTGGTCAAACTTGTTTGGATTTACCAAGGACAGAGTCAGTCTTTCTTGGTACATACTGATGTGAGGTTGGCCAAATGCCAGGAAGATCTGAAGAGGGGCCTTTCCTGAGAAAGCAGGTAGTGGCTCATCGCTGGCTTCTGACAGCATCACAGAGTTGGCCACGGAGACCAGATCAGAGACAGGACACCCCAATATGGGGGAATATATCATGGCCCACCAGTCAGAGGACACTCTGGATAGTCAGAGACCTACTGGGGGAAGGAGGTGCCTTTGTGGGTGTGGTTGTGGGTTTGTTGTTTTGTCTCCTGTTCTCAGAATAGGTAGGAAAGGTGGTTTGTTAGTTTTGGAGTGGACTGTTTCTAGTAAGTCATTTGACAAGGCGAGTGTTTCTGTGTCTATATATCCCATTGTGTCCGTGGTTGTAGACATTAGAAAAGAAAATGCATCAAGGGATTTGTCCAGTCTACTAGAAAGCTTCCCAGCATTCATCCTGTGCAATTTATGAATGAACTGCAGCTTGCCTTATAAATGGGCAACACTCGCCATCTTCCTAAGTTCCTGTTTTCTTCCTGAATTCTGGCCACTCTCTAGAATACGCTCATGGTTTTGTGTCCAAGATATGTACCACCCCAAGCACTGTGACATGGCAATGTACTGGATAGCTGAAGGGAATGGCGAGTATCTCAGAAAACTCAGATATCAGTGTGACCAAGAAAGTCTCAGTGGAGAAACCCTGCTTTGGGCCTTTTGCTTCCCTGTCTGTTGCCCTGAATGTCAGGAAGGTCTTTGCCTCCGGCAACCCCTTTGTGAAGACTGAAGAAAACAGTTTTCAAATGGAAATAAATGGGCATCACCTGTGGCTCTTTGCTTAATTGCTTTGGAAAGGGATGTTTCTGAATCTGCATCTAGGCCCTGTGTGAGCCTGTGGCTTAGATTCTCAGCACCTGATGGATCTAAAGAAAGATCCCATGTGTGCATCCAAAACTAAAATGGCAAAAAGGGCAGTCATAGTGGATGAAGTCTCTTGCCTTCCTCCAGACAAAAGCTGAATAAAGATACTATAGAACTCAATAGCACAATCAATAACCTAGACGTAACCAACATATATAAAATATATCAACCATCATCAAGTGGATACACGTTCTTCTCAGCAGCACATTGATCCTACTCCAATATAGACCATATATTATGCAATAGGGAAACTCTTAGTAAATATAAAGGTATGGAGATAACACCATGCACCATATCTGATCATAATGGATTGAAACTTTAAATCAATGAAAAAAAAGGAAGGAAAAATTCTACATCACATGGAAAATGCACAATATGTTACTGAATGATCAGTGGGTTACAGAAGACATAAAGGAGGAGATAAAAAAATTCTTAGAGACAAATGACAATAGAGACACAACATACCGGATTGTATGGGACACAATGAAAGCCGTTTTAAGAGGGAAATTCATTTCTTGTAATTCTTTCCTCAAAAAAAGAAAAAAACAACAACAAATAAATGAACTCACACTACACCTCAAAAACCTAGAAAAGGAAGAGCAAAACAACATCAAATGTAGTAGAAGACAAGAAATAATTGAAATTAGAGGAGAAATCAATGAAATTGAAACAAAAAATCTACATTGTAAAAATTGAAATAAATAAGAGTTGGTTCTTTGAAAAAATAAATATGTTCGACAGGCCCTTAGCCATGCTAACGAAGAGAAGAAGAGAGAGAACTCAAATTACTAACATATGGAATAAAGATGGAAATATCACAACACACACTACAGAAACACAGAAGATAATTAGAAAGTATTTTGAAACCCTATATTCCAATAAAATAGAAGATAAAGAAGATATCGATAAATTTCTTAAGTCATATGATCTGCCCCGATTGAGTCAGGAAGACACCCACAATTTAAATAGACCAATAACAAAGGAAGAAAAATAAGAAACCATCAAAAGACAACCAACCAAAAAGAGCCCTGGAACGGATAGGTATACAGTGGAGTTCTACAAAACCCTCAAAGAAGAATTAATACCAATACTTTTCAAGCAATTTCAAAAAATAGAAAAAGAAGGAGTTCCTCCAAATTCATTCTATGAGGCCAACATCACCCTGATTCCAAAACCTGACAAAGACACTTCAAAGAAAGAAAACTACAGACCATTACCTCTAATAAACTTGGATGCAAAAATTCTCAATAAAATCATGGTGAATTGAATACAAAAGCATATCAAAATAATTGTGCTTCATGATCAAGTAGGATTCATCCCTGGGATGCAAGCCTGGATCAATTTATGGAAATCAATAAATGTAATCCACCACATCAATAGACTTAAAGACAAAAACCATATGATCATCTCGATAGATGTAGATAAAGCGTTTGACAAAGTACAGCATTCCTTTATGTTCAAAACACTATAAAAATTAGGGATAACAAGAACTTACCTCAACATGGTAAAAGCTATATATGCTAAACCTCAGGCTAGCATCATCCTAAATGGAGAAAAACTGAAGGCATTCCCTCTAAAATCTGGAACAAGACAGAGATGCCCTCTATCACCACTTCTATTCAGTTTAGTTCTTGAAAAACTAGCCAGAGCAATTAGACAGACAAAAGAAATTAAAGGCATAAAAATAGAAAAAGAAGAACTTAAATATTCGCTATTTGAGGATGACATGATAATATATTTAACAAACCCTAAAGGGTATGCAAAGAAACTGCTAGAGTTAATAAATGAATTCAGCAAAGTGCCAGTATATAAAATCAACAAGAAAAAATCAAAGGCATTCCTGTATATCAGCAACAAAACTTCTGAAATTGAAATGAGGAAAACCACTCCATTCACAATATCCTCATAGAAAATAAGATACTTGGGAATCAACCTAAAAAAAGAGGTGAAAGATTTATACAATGAAAGTTACATAACTCTAAAGAAAGAGATAGAAGAAGATGTTAGAAGATGGAAAAATGTACCCTGTTCATGTATAGGCAGAACTAACATCATCAAAATTGCGATATTACCCAAAGTTCTCTACAGGTTTAATGCAATGCCAATCAAAATCCCAATGGCATTTCTTGTAGAAATATATAAAGCAATCATGAATTTCATATGGAAAAACAATAGACACAGAATAGCAATAGCAATTCTAAGCAGGAAGTGTGAATCAGGATGTATAGCGATAACAGAGTTCAAACTGTACTACAAAGCAATAGTAACAAAAACAGCGTG
This sequence comes from Callospermophilus lateralis, assembly GCF_048772815.1. Classification (NCBI taxonomy): domain Eukaryota; kingdom Metazoa; phylum Chordata; class Mammalia; order Rodentia; family Sciuridae; genus Callospermophilus; species Callospermophilus lateralis. Next base: position 72,399 of record NW_027513306.1, on the reverse strand, counting down.
GTATTGGTATCACAAAAGTCAGCTGGACAAATGGTACAGAATAGAGGACACAGAAACCAATCCACAAAAGTACAACTTTCTTATATTTGAAAAAGGGCCTAAAAGCATGCAATGGAGGAAGGATAGCATCTTCAACAAGTGGTCCAGGGAAAATTGGAAATCCATATGCAACAAAATGAAAATGAATCCCTTTCTCTCGCCATGCACAAAAGTTAACTCTAAATGGATCAAGGAGCAAGATATAAAATCAGAGACACTGCATCTAATAGAAGAAAAATTTGGCTACGATGTACATACTGTGGGGTTGGGCTCCAAATTTTTTAATAGGACAGCCATAGCACAAGAGTTAATAACAAGAATCAACAAATGGGACTTACTTAAACTAAAAAGTGTTTTTCGAAACAAGAGAAACAATAAGAGAGGTAAATAGAGAGCCTACATCTTGGGAACAAATTTTTACCCCTCACACTTCAGATAGAGCCCTAATATCTAGAATATACAAAGAACTCAAAAATTAAACAATAAGATAACAAATAAACCAATCCACAAATGGGCCAAGGACCTGAACAGAAACTTCACAGAGGAGGACATACAATCCATCAACAAGAACATGAAAAAATGCCCACCATCTCTAGCAGTTAGGGAAATTCAAGTCAAAACCACCCTAAGATACCATCTCACTCCAGTAAGATTGGCAGCCATTATGAAATCAAACAACAATAAGTGTTGGCGAGGATGTGGGGAAAAGGGTACACTTGTACACTGCTGGTGGGACTGCAAAATGTTGAGGCCAATTTGGAAAGCAGTATGGAGATACCTGGGAAAGCAGGGAAAGGATCCACCATTTGACCCAGCTATCTCACTTCTCGGACTATTCCCTGAGGATCTTAAAAGAGCGCACTATAGGGATACTGCCACATCACTGATCATAGCGGCACAATTCATAATAGCTAAACTGTGGAACCAAACTAGATGACCTTCAATAGGCGAATGGATAAAAAAAGGGGCATCTATACACAATGGAGTATTATGCAGCATTAAAAAATGACAAAAATCATTGAATTTGAAGGGAAATGGATGGCATTAGAACATATAATGCTAAGCAAAGCTAGCCAATCCTTAAAAAACAAATGCCAAATGTTTTCTTTGATATAAAGAGAGCAAATAAGAACAGAACAGGGAAGAAGAGCATGAGGAAAATATTAACACTAAATGGAGATGAGTGGGGGGAGAGAAAGGGAGAGAGAATGGAAAGCATATGGAAATGGTAGGAGACACTAAATGTTACACAAAATTCCATATAAGAGGTTGTGAGGGGAAAGGGGGGGAAACAAGGGAGAAAATTGAACAATAGCAAATGAGGTATAGAGGGTAGATGGTTGGGGAGGGGAGGGGGATAGTAGGGGATAGGAAAGGTAGCAGAATACAACAATCACTAATATGCCATTATGTAAAAACGTGAGTGTGTAACTGATGTGATTCTGCGATTTGTATTGGGGTAAAAATGGGAGTTCATAACCCAAATGAGTCAAATGTATGAAAGATGATATAGCATGAGCTTTTGAACAACCAAAAAAAAGAAAAAAAAAAGGAATTTAATTTCCAATATTTGAGACATTTTACAACTTTATTTTTTAATAAAATTGGCTTTTATTTGTTATCTTACTTGCTGTTATCTGCCTTTCAGTTTGAAAAAACGATGTGCTGTAGCCATTCATCCATGTAGTATGTAACAGAAAATTTTCAGTGTCTCCACATAACCAGATTGGCAAGGCATCAAGGTTTCCCTCACAAACAAGATAAAGGCTTTTGCATAAGAAATTTAATATTCTGCAATACAATTTTTTTTAACTTTCCAATTAAATTTAAATTTTTTTTTAAAAAAAGAAGAAACTAAACCCCACAGTAAGAAGGCCTCAAAGTGGAGAAGTGGAGCAGTATTAATGGCAGGCCTATTTAATCACTCCTGGTTCACAGGAAGGGTGTCCAGGCCACCCTGACTTTAGGCAAATGAGGGGCAAGAAAGCTTATTTGGGACACTGTCTTGGGCTGTGCCCCTCATGAAAAACTCCAGCCAGAGGTTATGAGGAGTGTCTATGTGGAAGAAGATGAGGACAATGTGGGAGTGTTTTGGTTTTAATTGTGGTCATTTGTGTGGCAGATGGAAGAGATGACTGGGTCCAACTGGGCTTGAACACTGGTGTGATTCCCCTTAGAGAATGAGTTCTGGAACTGACCTCAGATAAGTATTGCCATGAATTGTATTGCGATTTCAGGAGGCCACACATGAGAGTCGCCCTTTGAAACTGAGATCTAGGCCCAGGGTGGCTTTCCCAAGAGTACTGAGAATCTCAGCTAGGATATCACATGATTTTATTCTGAAAGACTTGGCACCCATAGTTGAGAGTCAAAACACACATGGACCTCACATTGTAGACCTCAATGGGCCTGGCTTCATGTGACCTTTTGGCCACTCTTTGGGAAGCCTTGCCTGTGAGTGTTCTCCAGATCTTTCATTGAAATGAGCTTCCTCAACATTTAATGGTCCCTGAATGAATTGAAACCCACAGTGCCTCCACCTTCATCCTTGAAATTTGTCTAGATCAATACCATGAATGTTTAGAAATTTTCATGACCAGATGGCACTGGAGAACCTTTTGATGTACTTTTGCTGATCATGAGTATACCAGACTGTGCCTTGATTGACTGGGCTTCATGAAAATGTTTAGAACAGAGATGCCAGAAAGTTGGAGACTGCAGAGTAGTGGGCCTAGAGCAGTGGTGGGAAGGTGTGTGATAAAACATCTGTGGTGGGGCCATGTTGATCTGCCATTGACTTTCAATTGTCTTGAGACAGACATGGTGCAGCCATCAGACCATTGTATATAAAGGCATCTTGTTATATGGAGAAGTTTCAGAGTAATGTTTAGAATCAGGTTGCTATGATCAAGGGGGCAAGCTATGTGGGATAGAAGCCTGGTTGGTGCATTCTACTGTAGACCAGGGTACACGTACCACACGTGACAGAACTCCCTCCAGCACTGTGTCCCAGTTGAACTCCTTGTATTTCGTGATGCCAATACCAAACTACCAGTGCAGCAGCAAGAAACACCACGAAAAGTGGAAGATGACCAAATGGTTTCACAGTCCACACGGGGAGACACTTAGCCCCCAGTGACAATAGTTTACCTACAAAGAGAGAATTCAGCATTGCTGCCTCATGTTCATTGGAAAATAAGATGCCATGTCCTCCAGGTCACATAGATGCAGACCCAGCTTAGATGGTCTCACTATAAAGGAAGCGAAAGCTCCTGAAAACAACATATATTTCAAGTGCCCAACCTCAAAGGCAGTTTCTCAAGAAGTGTTTAGGCCAGCAGATCTTCATGTCTGTGGAGTATTTCCCATGTCACTTACTTTTGGAAACTCCTCTACCACCTCCAAGGTTGTGCACTCCTGAGCATTTTCATTGCAGATATATATTTACAGATTTTCTAACTCTTCTCCTCTAATTGTGACTTACTTGGGGCAATGGTAATGTCAAGTCATTGTTCTATATGAGAGAAGGAAGATTTTTTTGTAGCACATATTTGCATACACATTGGATTCATTTTTCAATTTTTCATTTGAAATACTGAATCCTTGACACTAGCCCATACACTTATAGACTCTGACTACTAATACTAATATGATGAGAAAAATAACCAAAACAGAATAGAAATACAAGCAGTTCAGAAGAGGCATGGTGTGTAGTTGTACTTGCCTTTTGCATGATATAAGGTAGGAGTTATAAATCTAGTCAATTATTTGTTGAAATAATTCTCCATGTGTTTTTAAAGTTAAGAAATATGTGAATTTCTGTCTCTCTTTCTCTTTAGCCTATTAAGCACATGTATTTTTATATGCACAAATAGAATCCTACCTGGTTTCACACGTACATTCTTGTGAGGTGGCTGACTTGGCAGATACAAATTGTGAGAAGAGATCACTTCTCCTAAAGGCTGTTGGAACTAAAAATTCAACCCATGGGTGACCTTCCTAGATGAACAACATTATACATAATCCATGTTCAGTATAATGAATATTTTTTGATATGCAGATGAGTTATTTTTCATGATGAATTTCAATTGGCATATATATTGCTACATTATAATGTGTGTGTGTTTGTGTCTATATATATATAGTCTCCAGATTTTCAAAATATGAAATATAAGTGTCTTACTATACACTGCCTAAATTCATTCATGTTCCTGTATGGGGATATATAATCAATTTTTCACAAGATTATTCTTAGAAATATACATCCACTGAAATACATATTTGTTTCCTAGTACTGAAAACTAACTTCAGGGAATGGTGCTAAGAAATCCTAATATTTCTACAGTGACTCACCCAGTTTAACATCAATGCAAGTAGACACCTATGGGACATGATGTGTATTTTGAAGTTCATTTTTATTCAACACTGGTACATTACTATTTATGCAGTTTATGGGCAATATAGGATATATCATTTCATCCACAATTTTACAAATTTATAGGCATTTGGTTCAATTTCAATCACTTCCTACTTGAGAAGACATGTATTCCTCCATGTTTCTTGACTGTTCTTTTCATGAGATTCTTTCCAAACACATTATTTTCGATTTCCATAATCACTTTTGAAACAAAACTCACACACTCTTCATAATAAACCGTAACACTAATATTATCATTAGATGTATAACTGTTCGGAATGAATGTATGTATATCAATGTAAGATTTCTTCTATATTTTCAGATATCAATTCAATCCATTATTTAAATTTTGAACCAGTTATATTATTTATTCACAGTATGGTCTATTAAAGAATCATCTCTATATTCATAGACCCAGGGTATACCTATTTGTATCCCCAATACTAATTTATAATCCTTTAAAATATTGCTTTCAAAAATGGTGGAAGAAATATTCTAGTCACCTGATATACATATGCATTTCATCACAGTAATATTCCTGACAAAAAATGCAAGTGTCACACTTATGATTGTACCAAAGCCTATATTGAAAGTGAGCATGTATTACTAACAACATCCATGTCCTGATTCACTAATGATCTCGAATATTATTCCTATTGGTGACTACATATTTGTTTCTTCCTAAGATTGTATATTCAAACTCAACCCTGTTAAAAATGTCTTATCCTATCACTCTCTTTGTACTTTGCCTGATTTCCTAATATCTCTATTGATATCTGCTTTCCTACACATTTTCCCCAGTTCATCACTGTGGCTGACTCTTCACATATGCTGAAATTTACATTCACTCTCTAACCAAAACCCTATATCTAAAGTCTTTTGATCCAACTCCTTGGTTCACTCAAATGGGTTCTTCAAATCCCTTCAGAGGGTAGCCCATAGGTGCTTGGGTTTTCTCATGACCCCAATTCTCATAAAGAATCTATACCCCACAGAGAGTAGGCCTCAAATTGGAGAAGTAGAGCAGTATTATTGGCAGGCCTATTTGATCACCCCTCGTTCACAGGAAGGGTTTCCATGCCACCCTGACTTTAGGCAAATGAGTGGCAAGTGAGCTTATTTTGAACACTGTCTTGGGCTGCGCCCCTCATGGAAACCTCCAACCAGAGTTTATTATGACTGTCTATATGGAAGAAGATGAGGGCCATGTTGGAGTGTTTTGGTTTAATTGTGGTCATTTGTGTTACGGTTGGAAAAGATTCCAGGGTCAACCTGGGCTTTAACTCTTGTGTGATTCCCTTTAGAGACTGAGTTCTGGAACAGATCTCAGCGACGTATTGGCATGAATTGTGTTTGGAATTTAGGAGGCCACACATGAGAGTTGCCCTTGGAGACTGAGATCTAGGCCCAGGTTGGCTTTCCAAAGAGCACTGGGATTCTCAGCCAGGATATCACATGACTTTATTCAGAAAGACTTAGCAGCCATAGTTGAGAGTCAAAACACACATGGACCTCAATTGTAAACCTCAATGGGCCTGGCTTCATGTGACCTTTTGGCCACTCCTTGGGAAGCCTTGCCTGTGAGAGTTGTCCCGAGCTTTCATTGAAATGAGCTTCCTCACTATTTCATGGTTCCTGAATGAATTGAAACCCACAGTGCCTCCAACTTCATCCTTGAAAATTGGCTAGATAAACACCATAAAATTTTTGATATTCCTATGAACAGGTGGCACTAGAGAATCTTTGGATGTCTGTTGCTGATCACGAGTATACCAGACAGTGCCCTGATTGACTGGGTTTCATGAAAATGTTGTAGAACAGAGATGCCAGAAAGTTGGAGCCTGCTGAGTAGTGGGCCTAGAGCAGTGGTTGGCAGGTGTATGATAAAACATCTGTCGTTTGGCCACATCGATCTTCCCTTGGCTTCCAAATGGATTGTGACTGACATGGTGCAGCCAGCAGACCCTTACAAATAAAGGGATCTTGTTATATGGAGAGGTTTCATGGCAATGTTCAGAATCAGGTTGCTATGGACATGGGTGCAAGCTTTTTGGGATAGAAGCCTGGTTGGTGCATTCTCCTGCAGACCCTCACTCACCACACATGAGAGTACTCCCTCTAGGACTGTGTCCCAGTTTATCTCCTTGTACTTCATGCAGCCAATACCAAACTCAGAGTACTGCAGTAAATAACACCACAAAAATTCGAGTATGACCAAATGGCTTCACAGACCACACGGTTAGACACTTAGACCCCAGTGGCCTCAGTTTACCTACAAAGAGAGAATACAGAACTGCTGCCTCATGTTCAATAGAAAATAAGGAACCATGTCATCCAGGTCACATAGATGCTGACCCAGATTTGATGGTCTCACTACAAAGGAAGCTAAAGCTCCTGACAACAACAAATATTTCAAGGGCCCAAACTCAGAGGCAGTTTCTCAAAAATTTATTAGGCCACCAGAGCTCCATGTTTGTGGAGTGTTTATCCTTTCTTTTACATTTGGAAATTCCTCTACCACCTCCAAGGTTGTGAACTCCATTCATTTTTTTTCCAGATATATATTCACAGATTTTCAAACTATTCTCCACTAATTGTGTCTTACTTGTGGTGAAGGAAATATCAAGGCATTGTTGTAGAGGACAGTGGGAAGATTTTTGTCTAGCATATATTTGTATACACATTAGATTCATTTTCCTATTTTCTATTTGAAATACTGAATTCCTGACAGTAAGCCATACCCTAGTAGACTCTGACTGTTCCCGGGTGCCTATGGTTGGTATACCATTCTAACTTGTGAATGTGACACAGGAAGTAGGGGCAGCCTCCATGTCATGGAGCCATTGGAAGCAAATGTTAGAACAAAGTGGTTGCCAAGGCAGTGACCTCATTCAGTTCCTGAAGGAAGTGACCTACCTCACTTCCTTGGTGATGGAACCCTCTGAACTTGGGATCCAGGAAGCCAGGCACCAAGAGCCAGTCCCAGTCCCTCTCCCAGTGGGTTCACTTGTTTGGATTTACCAAGGACAGAGTCAGTCTTTCTTGTGGATCACTAAATGCCAGGAAAGCTCTGAAGAGGGGCCTTTCCTGAGAAAGCAGGTAGTGACTCACCGATGGCTCCTGAAAACTTTAGAGAGTTGGTAAAGGAGACCAGATCTGAGACAGGACAGGCCATTTCGGGGGAACATAGTATGGCCTATCAGTCTGAGGACACTCTGGTTACTCACAGACCTATGTGGGTAAAAGATATGCCTTTGTGGGTGTAGATGTGAGTTTATGGTTTTGTCTCATGTTCTGAGAATAGGTAGGAAAGGCAGTTTGTTTGGTTTGGAGTGGACTGTTTTTAATAAGTCATTTGACATGGTGAGTGATTCTATGTCTGTGTATCCCACTTTGTCGGTGGTTGTAGATATGAGAAAAGTGAATGCATCAATGCATGTGTCCTGACAAGTAGAAAGCATTCCAGCAAACATCCTGCCCAATTTATGAATGGACTGTTGCTTGTCTTATCGATGGGCAACACCTACTATTTTCCTTAGTTCCTGTTTTCTTCCTGAATTCTGGCCATTCTCCAGAATAGGCTCATTTTTTTTTGTCCAAGATATGTACCACCTCCCAGCTCTGTGACATGGCCATTTACTGGATACCTGAAATGAATGGGGAGGATCTCGGAAAACTCAGATATCAGTGTGACCAGTAAAGTCTCAGTAGAGAAACCCTGCTTTGTGCCTTTTGCTTACCTACTGTTCTGTTGACCTGAATGTCAGGTAGGTATTTGCCTCAGACCACCAGTTTGTGAAGCCTGAAGAAACTGCTTTCAAATGGAAATGAATGAGCATCACCCGTGGCTCTTAGATTAATTGCTTTAGAAAAGGATGTGTCTAAATCATCCTCTCGGCTCTGTGTGAGGCTGTGGCTTAGAATCTCAGCACCTGATGGATCTAAAGAAAGATCCCATGTGTGCATCCAAAACCAAAATGGCAAAAAGATCAGACATTGTGGATAAAGTCTCTTGCTTCCTCTGTTAGGCTCCTCACCTCCATCAAGTACGAATAGGGATCCTTTGGGTCTAATGAGTTCTTCAAAGACGAGAAAAGGTGCTTGGGTTTCACATGACTCCAAATCACATAAAGAATCAATACCTCACGTTCAGTAGGCCTCAAAAAGGAGAAAAAGAGCATTATTAATGGCAGGCCTATTTGATCAATCCTGGTTCACAGGAAGGTTGTCCAGGAAACCCAGACTTTAGGCAAATGAGGGGCAAGGGAACTTATTTTGGACACTGTCTTGGGCTTCGCCCCTTGTGGAAACCTCCAGCCAGAGGTAATGATGAGTGTCTATATGGAAGAATATAAGGGCCATGTGGTAGTGTTTTGGTTTTAATTGAACATGTTAATAACACTAACCATACATTGTTCCATCAATTTAAGTATTCAGAAGAGCAGGGACAGATTTGTTCTTACAATACAGGAATGTAGGGGATCTTCAACCTGCTGAAAATCTCAAAGGTCAATGCAGAAATTATCCCTGGAGAAGATGTAGGCAGCTATGAAGGACCGGAGAGAGCAAAAGTAATCTTCCATGGAAAACAACCTGGTGAGGATGAAGGGTTGAGTCTGAATCAGACTCTCTATCCTTAACGTAGAGGAGATGGAGCAAACCGGGCCTGTGTGGAGAGCTGTTCCTGGGTACCTATGGTTGGTATACCATTCTAACTTTTGAAAGTGTCTCAGGAATTAGGGGCAGCCTCCATCTCATGGGACCCTTGGAAGCAAGTGTTAGGACAAAGTGGTTGCCACGGCAGTGACCTCATTCAGTTCCCAAAGAAATGACCTTCCTAACTTCCTTGGTGATGGAACTCTCTGAACTTGTGATCCAAGTAGCCAGGCACCCAGAGCCAGTCCCAGTCACAGTTCCAGTGGGCTCACTTGTTGGATTTACCAAGGACAGAGTCAGTCATTCTTGGTACTTACTGATGTGAGGATGGCCAAATGCCAGGAGTGCTCTGAAGAGGGGCCTTTCCAGAGAAAGCAGGTAGTGGCTCAACACTGGCTCCTGACAACTTCACAGAGTTGGCCAAGGTGACCAGATCTGAGGCAGGACAGGCCATTTCGGGAGAACACAGTATGGCCCACAAGTCAGAGGACATTCCGGATAGTCACAGACCTACTTGGGGGAAGAAGTTGAATTTGTGAGTTTGGGTGGGGTTTGTGGTTTTGTCTCATGTTCTCAGAACAGGTAGGAAAGGAGGTTTGTTTGGTTTGGAATTATCTGATTCTTCTAAGTCCTTTGACAATGCGAGTTTTTCTATGTCTGTGTATCCCACTGTGTTAGTGGTTGTAGACATTAGAAAAGAGAATGCATCAATGGATGTGTCCTGTCTAGTAGAAAGCTTCCCAGCATTCATCCTGCCCAATTTATGAATGGACTGCGGCTTGACTTATGGATGGGCAACACCTGCAATCTTCCTAACTTCCTGATTTCTTACTCAATTCTGGTCACTCTCAAGAATAGACTCATGGTTGTGTGTCCAAGATATGTACCACCTCCAAGGTCTGTGAAATGGCCATGTACTGGATAGCTGAATGGAATGGCGGAGCATCTCAGAAAACTCAGATAGCAGTGTGACCAGGAATATCTCAGTGGAGAAACCCTGCTTTGGGCCTTATGCATACATATTTTTCTGTTGCCCTGAATGTCAGGAAGGTGTTTTCCTCAGGCCAACACTTTTGGAAGCCTTAACAAAAGACTTTTCAATTGGAAATAAATGTGCATCTCCTGTGGCTCTTTCCTTAATTGCTTTGGAAAGGGATGTGTCTGAATCAGCCTCTTGGCCCTGTGTGAGGCTGTGGCTTAGATTCTATGCACCTTATGGATCTAAAGAAAGATTCCATATGTGCATCCAAAACCAAAATGGCTAAAAGTAGAGTCATTGTGGATGAAGTCTCTTGCCTTCCTCTGGTAGGGCACTTACTTCCATCAAGGAAGAATAGGGATCCTTTGTGTCAAATGGGTTCTTCAAAGCTCTGCAGTGGCTTGCCCATAGTTCTTGTGTTTTCTCATGGGTCCAATTCCCAAAAAGAATTTAAACCCCTCAGTCAGTAGGCCTCAAATTGGAGAAGTGGAGCAGTATAAATGTCAGGCCTATTTGATCACTCCTGGTTCATAGGAAGGGTGTCCAGGCAAACGTGACTTTAGGCAAATGAGGGACAAGGAAGCTTATTTTGGACACTGTCTTGGGCTGTGCCCTCATGGAAACCTCCAGCCAGAGGTTATGATGAGTGTCTATATTGAAGAAGATGAGGGTCATGTGGGAGTGTTTAGGTTTTAATTGTGAGAGATTACTGGTTCAACCTGTGTTGAATTCTGGTGTGATTCCCCTTAGAGACTCAGTTCTTGAACTGACCTCAGAGAAGAATTGCCATGAATTGTGTTAAGATTTTCGGAGGCAAAGCATGAGAGTCGCCATTGGAAGCTGAGATCTAGTCCCAGGGGGACTTTCCACAGTTCACTGGGAATCTCAGCCAGAGAATCACATAATTTTATTCTGAAAGACTTGGCAGCCACAATTGAGAGTCAAAACACACATGGACCTCACATTTTAGACCTCAATGGGCCTGGCTTCAAGTGACGTTTTGGCCACTATTTGGGAAGCCTTGCCTGTGAGAGTTCTCCAGAGCTTTCATTAAAATGAGATTCCTCACCATTTAATGGTTTCTGAATAATTGAAACCCACAATGCCTCCAACTTCATCCTTGAAAATGGTTACATAAATATCATGAAATTTTTAAAATAACCATGACCAGGTGGCACTGGAGAACCTTTGGATGTCCTGTTGCTGATCATGAGTATACCAGAGAGTGCCTAGATTGACTGGGTTTCTTTAACATGGTGTAGAACACAGATGCCAGTAAGTTGGAGTCTGCTGAGAAGTGGACATAGAGCAGTGGTGGGCAGGTGTGTGATAAAACATCAGTGGTACGGCCATGAGGATCTACCATTGGATTCCAAATGCCTTGTGACTGACATGGTGCAGGCAGCAGACCCTTCTATGTAAAGGCATCTTGTTATATGCAGAGGTTTCAGGGCAATGTTCAGAATCAGGTTGCTATGGTCAAGGGGGAAAGCTATGTGGATAGAAGCCTGGTTGGTGCATTCTCCTGCAGACACTGACCCACCACACGTGACAGAACTCCCTCCAGCACTGTGTCCCAGATAAACTCCTTGTATTTCATGAAGCAAACACCAAACTCCCAGTGCAGCAGCAAGAAACACAACGAAAAGTGGATCATGACCAAATTGCTTCACAGTCCAAACGGGGAGACACTTAGCCCCCAGTGGCCACAGTTTACCTGCAAAGAGAGAAACCAGCACTGCTGCCTCATGTTCATTGAAAAATAAGATGCCATGTCCTCCAGGTCACATAGATGCAGACCCAGCTTTGATGGTCTCACTAGAAAGAAGCTAAAGCTCCTGAAAACAACATATATTTCAAGTGCCCAAACTCAGAGGCATTTCTCAAGAAGTCTTTAGGCCAGCAGAGCTCCATGTTTGTGGAGTGTTTATCCTGTCCCTTACTTTTGGAAACTCCTCTACCACCTCCAAGGTTGTGAACTTCTGAGGATTTTTCATTGAATATATGTATTCACACATTTTCTAATTCTTCTCCTCTAATTGTGTCTTTCTTGGTGCGAAGGTAATGTCAAGGCATTTTTCTGGATGAGAGTGGGAAGATTTTTGTGTAGCATATATTTACATACACATTGGATTCATTTTCCAAATTTCCATTAGAAATACTGAATCCATGACACTAACCACTACATTACTAGACTCTGACTACTAATCCTAATATGATGGAGAATAAAAACCCAAACAGAATAGAAATATAAGCAGTTCAGAGGATGCATGTTGTATAGTGGGACTTGCCTTTTGCATTATATAGGGTAGGAGTTATAAATTTAGTCAATTTTCTGTTGAAATATTTCTCCATGTATTTCTAAAGTTAACAAATATGTGAATACCTGACTCCCTTTCTCTGCAGCCTATTCAGCACATGTAATTTTATATGCACATATAGAATCCTACCTGGAATCACACGTACATTCTTGTGAGATGGCTCACTTGGCAGATACAAATTGTTAGAATAGTTCACTCTTCCTAAATGATGCTGGAACTGAAAATTCAACCAATGGGTGAGCTTCCTGGTTGAACAACTTTACACAAAAACCCATGTTCAGTAAAATAAATATTTCTGATCTGTGGATGATATATATTTCATGGTTAATTTCAATTGGCATATATATTCCTACTTTTTAAAGTCTGTTTGTGTGTGTGTGTGTATACATACTCTCCAGATTTTTCAAAATATGAAATATGTGTCTTATTATACACTCCCTAAAATAATTCATATTCATGTATGTGGATTTTTAATCAACTTTTCACGAGATTATTCCCAGGAATATTCACACACCTGAAAAACATATTTGTTTCCTCGTACTGAGAACCATCTTCAGTGAATGGTGCATACAAATCCTTGTATTTCTGCAGTAACTTACCCAGTTTAACATCAATGCAAATAGATTTCTATGGGACATGATGTGTATTTTGAAATTCATTTTTATTCAACACTGGTACATTGCAATTTCTTCCGTTTATGCACATCATAAAATATATATTTCATCTAGAAATTCGAAAATTAATAGGCATTTGTTTCATTTTCAATCACTTCCTGCTTCAGAACACATGTATAACTCCATGTTTCTTGACTGATCTTTTCATGAGGTTTTTTTTTCGATTTCCTTAATCATTTTTGAAGCAAAACTCACACACTCTTCATGATGAACCATAACCCTAATATTACCATTAGATGTATATTTGGTTTTAATGAATGTATATATATCAATATAAGATTTCCTCTATATTTTCATTTATCAATTCAATCCATTATTCAAAGTTGGAACCAGTAATACTATTTATTCACAGTATGGTCTATTCATGCATTATCTCTATATTCATAGACACAGGGTACACCTATTTGTACCCCCAGTACTAACTTATACGTCTTCACAATATTGCTCCCAGAAATGGTGGAAGAAATACTCATGTCACCTGATCTACATGTACATGTTATCACAGTAATATTCTGGAAACAAAATGCAAAGGTCACAGTTATGATTGTACCAAAACCTAAATGAAAAGTGAGCATGGATTACTAAAAATATTCCTGTCCAGGTTGCTACCGCTCTCAAATGTCAATCCTATTGGTGACAATATATTTGTTTCCTCCTAAGATTATATATTCAACCTCAAGCCTGTTGAAAATGTGTAATCCTATCACTCACTTTATACTTTTCCTGATATCCTAATGTCTCTATTGATTTCTGCTTTCCTAAATATTTTCCCAGTTTATCATTTTGACTGACTCTTCACATGTGCTGACATTTAAATTCACTTTCTAACCGAAACCCAATTGCTAAAAACATGTCCTCCAAAACCTATAATCACTATTCTTTCTAAACCTACCGACCCTTTTCCTAATCCTACCGACTATAGCTTTTTGACTGGATATTCTCGTGACATTCAATCATCCAAGGTACAAGGTCCTATGACATTGTATATGGATTTATTTAAGACATCTGTGCAGAACATAAGTCAAAGCTAAGTATCCCAATTAAAGGCCCAATGCCCTTCTGGGCTTCAAATTTTACCTAGATTTCTGTTTTCATACTTATATTTCACCTAAATATTCTTGTAAATATCGCACATTCCCAATACCATTATTCATTGCTCAGAATGATTCTTAATCCAAATCGAACCTGTTATTAAGCCTAACCAAACACTGTTCCCTCAATCTAACTTTACAGAAGAGCAGCGACAGAGTTGGTCTTACAATACAGGAATGTAGGGGATCTTCCAGATGCTGAGATCCTCAAAGTTTTAAGCAGAAACGATCCCTGGAGAAGACATAGGCAGCTATGAAGGACCTGAGAGAGCAAAAGTCATCTTCCATGGCAAACAACGTACACAGGATGAAGCATTGTGTCTGAATCAGCCTCTCTTTTCTTAATGTAGAGAAGAGGGACCAAACCAGGCCTGTGTGGAGAGCTGTTCCCGGATTCCTATGGTTGATATACCATTCTAACTGTTGAAACTGTCTCGGGAAGTAGGGGCAGCCTCCACCTCATGGGAACCTTGCAATCACCTGTTAGGACAAAGTGGTTGCAAAGGCAGTAAACTCACTCAGTTCCTGAATGAAGCGACCTACCTCACTTCCTTGGTGAAGAAACTCCCTGACCTTGGGCTCCAGGAAGACAGAGAATACCAAGACCTTGTCACAGTTCCAGTCCCAGTGGGCTCCATTGTTTGGAAAAACCAAGGATAGACTAAGTATTCCTTGGTACCTACTGATATGAGGATTTCAAATGCCAGGAGAGCTCTGAAGAGGGGCCTTTCCTGAGAAAGCAGGTAGTGGTTCACCGCGACCAGATCTGAGACATTACAGGCCTTTTGGGGGAACATAGTATGGCCCACCAGTCAGAGGACACTCCAGATAGTCACAGACCTACTTGAATGAAGGAGGTGCGTTTGCGCGTGTGTGTGTGATTTTGTGGTTTAGTCTCTTCTTATGAGAATAGGTAGGAAAGGCGGTTTGTTTGGTTTGGAGTGGACTGCTTCTAGTAAGTCGTTTGACAAGGCGATTTTTTGCATGTCTTTGTAACCCACTGTGTTCGTGGTTGTAGACCTTAGAAAAAAGAATGCATCAATGTGTCCTGTCTAGTAGAAATCTTCCCAGCATTCATCCTGCCCAATTTAGGAGTGGACTGCCCCTTGCCTTATGGATGGGCAACACCTGCAATCTTCCTAAGTTCCTGATTTCTTCCTCAATTCTGGTCACTCTCAAGAATAGGCTCATTGTTTTGTGTCCAAGATATGTACCACCTCCAATCTGAGTGACATGGCCATGTACAAGATAGATGAAGGGAATGGCGAGCATCTCAGAAAACTCTAATATCAGTGTGTCCAGGAAAGTCTCAGTGGATAAACCCTGCTTTGGGCCTTTTGCTATTGTTCTGTTGCCCTGAATGTCAGGAAAGTCTTTGCCTCAGGCCATCCCTTTGTGAATCCTGAAGAAAACAGTTTTCAAATGGAAATAAATGGGCATCAACTGTGGCTCTGTGCTTAATTGCTTTGGAAAGGGATGCGTCTGAATCAGCCTCTTGGTCCTATGTGAGGCTATAGCTTAGATTCTCAGCACCTGATGGATCTAAAGAAAGATCCCATGTGTGCATTCAAAAGCAAAATGGCAAAAAGATCAGTAATTGTGGATGAAGTCTCTTGCCTTCCTCTGTAAGGTTCCTGACCTCCATCAAGTGAGATTAGGCATTCTTTGGGTCAAATGAGTTCTTCAAAGCCCTGTGGAGGCCATTAACAGGTGGCACTGGAGAACTCTTAAATGGTCTGTTGCTGATCATGAGTATACTAGCCAGGGCCTTCATTGACTGAGTTTCATAAAAATTATCTAGAACAGCGATGCCAATAAGTTGGAGCCTGCTGAGTAGTGGACCTAGAGCAGTAGTGTGTGATAAAATATCTGTGGTGGGACCATGTGGATCTGCTATTGACTTCCAAATGGCTTGTTACTGACATGGTGCAGCCAGCAGACCCTTCTATGTAAAGGCATCTTGTTATATGGAGAGGTTTCAGGGTAATGTTAAGAATCAGGTTGCTGAGGTTAAGGGGACAAGCTATCTGGTATTGAAGCCTGGTTGGTACATTCTCCTGCAGAACGTGACCCACAACACGTGACAGAACTTCCTCCAGCACTGTGTTCCAGTTGAACTCATTGTATTTCGTGAAGCAAATACCAATGTCCCAGTTCAGCAGCAAGAAACACCACAAAAGTTGGAGGATGAACAAATGGCTTCAGAGTCCACATGGGGTGACACTTAGCCCCCAGTGGCCACAGTTTACATACAAAGAGAGAAATCAGCACTGCTGCCTCAGGATCATTGGAAAATAAGAAACCAAGATCTTCATGTCACATAGATACAGACCCAGCTTTGATGGTCTCACTAGAAAGGAAGCTAAAGCTTCTGACAAACACATATATTTCAAGTGCCCACCCTCAGAGGCAGTTTCTCAAGAAATCTTTTGGCCAACAGAGCTCCATGTTTGTGGAGTGTTTACCCTGTCCCTTACTTTTGGAAACTGCTCTACAACATCCAAAATGGTGAACTCCTGAGCATATTCCACTACAGATATATATTCACAGATTTTCTACCTCTTCTCTTCTAATTGTGTCTTAATTGGGGTGAAGGTAATTTCAAGGCATTGTTGTGGATGAGAGTTGGAAGATTTTTTTGTAGCACATATTTGCATACACATTGGATTCATTTTCCAATTTTCCATTCGAAATACTGAATTCCTGACACTAACCCATAACCTACTAGAATCTGACTACTAATCCTAATATGATGGAGAACAATAACCCAAACAGAATAGAAATCCAAGAAGTTCAGAGGAGGCATGGTGTATAGTTGAACTTGCCTTTTGCATTATATAGTGTAGGAGTTATAAATCTAATCAATATTTTGTTGACATAGTTGTCCATGTGTTTTTAAATTTAACAAGTATTTGAATTCCTGTCTCCGTTTGTCTGTAGCCTATTCAGCACATGCATTTTTATATGCACATATAGAATCCTACCTGGTATCAAATGTACATTCTTGTGAGGTGGCTGACTTGGCAGATACAAATTATGAGAAGAGATCACTCCTCCTAAACGCTGTTGGAACTGAAAATTTAACCTAAGGGGGAGCTTCCTAGTTGAACAACATTAGACACAAATCCATGTTCAGTAAATTAAATATTTTTGGATCTTTGGACGATATGTATTTCTACATCAATTTCAATTGGCATATATATTGCTACATTTCAATGTCTCTGTGTGTATATGTGTTTGTTTTTGTGTGTGTGTGTGTGTGTGTGTGTGTGTGTGTGTATATATACATATACACTCTCCAAATTTTTAAAAATATGAAATACTTCTGTCTTCTTTTACACACCCTAAATTCATTCATATTCATGTATGTGGATTTATAATAAAATTTTCACAAGATTATTCTCAGAATTATTCATCCACCTGAAATACATATTTGTTTTCTAGTACTGACAAGTAACATCAGTGAATGGTGCATACAAATCCTAATATTTCTACAGTAACTGACCCAGTTTAACATCAATCCAAGTAGATTACTATGGGACATGCTGTACATTTTGACGTTCATTTTTATTCAACACTGGTACTTTACTATTTCTTCAGTTTATTCACATCATAGGATATGTATTTCATCCACAAGTTAGCAAAATTATTTGCATTTGTGTCACTTTCAATCACTTTCTACTTCAGAACACATGCATTCCTCTATGTTTCTTGACTGGTCTTTTCATGAGACTTCTTTCCAAACACATTATTTTCCTTTTCCATTCTCACTTTTGAAGCAGATCTCACACACCTTTCATGATAGAATATAACCCTAATATTACCATTAGATGTATAACTCATTGGAATGAATGATTCTATATCAATATAAGATTTCTTATATATTTTCAGATATCAATTCTATCAATCCATTATTTGAAGTGGAATCAGTTATATTATTTATTCACAGTATTGTCAATTCATGAATTACTTCTATATTCATAGACACAGGGTACACCTCTTTGTACCCCCAATACTAATTTATTTTTTTTATTTTGCATTCTTTATTAAAGTATTTTTATATTATTTTCAACAACATTTGAAACAACAGGATTTTCTAAATAGACTTGTCTTTAGCATACCCAGATGAAAAAATATAATTCTATTTCATATCCCTTTGTGGGATAATGTGGGTTTTTTGTACTGAAAAAATGCTAGGAATATTAGAATATATGATCCGTTAGCCAACTTTGTTTGTTTGTTTGTTTGCTTTTGCAAAGCTAGGAATTGAACCCTAGTAGTAACTAGTAATTCTACTCATTCAGAAAAGTTAGTGTGTCATTTTATTGAAATAACCATACTGGATATAAAATAGATACACATGTGATACAATAGATTGCATTGTATATAAATTTGTATCTCAGTAAAGCTGTAATTAAAATAAAATTTAAAGTATTGAAATTCAGGCAAAGGATAGGAAAGATATTTGTGTCTGTTTTTCAGAAGTTTATTGTCATCCATTTAAAAAATCTTTTAAAAGAGATTGCATTTGAAAAAAAGGTATTGTTTAGTGTGCTTTCTCTGTATTCTTAGTGGTTCTTCACTATTACTATTTTATTCACACCCTCTTAATTTCTTATTGTTGAGCCAATTCTGCATCTAAATGTAGTGGCAAGATATATTCAGGAGTCTGGTGCAATAGTGCATGCCTGAAATCCCAGCTACTAAGACCCTTTCTCAAAACAACAAAAAAGTAGTGGGGGTGGGGAGCATGGATGTAGTTTAGCAGTCAAGTGCTTTCCGAAGCATGTGGAGGCCCTGGGTTCTATCTGCAGCACCGCAAAAGCAAAACAAACAAAAGACGTATTCCAGAGATTTTGATTATTTCTGCAGGAGACCTGCAGTCAAGACTAAGTAATTTGAAACAGGAGTGGCACAAGAAGTGGAAGATAAAGTATCAATTTTTTTTTTCTTTTTTTTTGGTTAGAATTAGTTCACTTTGCATTCCTTGCGTATGCGCCTCTACCTTTGGAACCACATTGGTAAAAGTTTGTGTAAGAATTGTTTGTTGGCATATCCTAGAGTCCTAAATTTATACGTCTTCAAAATATTGCTCCCAGAAATTGTGGAAGAAATACTCATGTCACCTGATCTACATATACATTTTATCACAGTAATATTCGGAACACAAAATGCAAAAGTCACACTTATGATTGTACCAAAGGCTAAATAGAAAGTGAACCTGTATTATTAAAAACATTCATGTCCAGGTTGCCTAATACTCTCAAATGTCAATCCTATTGGTGACTACATATTTGTTTCTTCCTAAGATTATATATTGAAACTCAACCCTGTTCATAATGTCTAATCCTATCACTCACTTTATACTTTGCCTGATTTCCTAATGTCTCTATTGATATCTGCTTTCCTACATATTTTCCCCACTTCATCATTGTGACTCATTCTTCACATGTGCTGACATTTACATTCATTCTCTAACCGAAACCCTATTACTAAAGAACTTTTGGTCCAAATCCTATACTCACTCTTCTTCCTAAACCTACGGACTATATTCCTAATCCCACTGACTATCCCTTTTTGACTGGATGTTCTCTTATACATTCAATCATCCAAGTAAAGGTCGGTCGAGTGTCGGAAGAGGAGACCACCAAGAGTCTATCTCATGTAACAGCAAAGGGTTTATTGGGGGTCCAGCATGCTGGGGCTCAGAGTTCACTTGAAAAGAGTAGAGAGCCCTGAGAACAGCTTAAGCAGAGGTTAAATAATTTCCCTTGCGAGTGCAGGGAGGGAAGTTTATTGATGTGTCAGGGCGAGTGGTCAATTTGCATGCAACCTGGTGAAGGAGTACATTCTGCAGTTTGACAGTTGGGGACAGCACATTCTGGGAACAAGATTGGCAAACATTTCTCAAGATTTCAACAGTGTTTTGTTAAGCGTACAGAAAAACAGGAAGTGACAACTACATATTTTATTAACCTTTCATTCGACACTTCTTTTTCTGGCTACTTTTAATCATAAAAATGATCATTGGGGGGTGTCACATTCTATGTCTGCTAGTGGGGTATTACCATTAGTTTAACTTGTCCAATTTGAGCTTGGAGAAAATAAATTACATGGTTGAGCAAGCAGGGTTTAATAGTTAGCAATAATATGAGGATTATTATTGGACCGGCCAGGGTTGATAAATGCGTAGTTAACCAGGGGAACTTTGTGAACCAAGATTCAAAACACCCTTTTTTGGCCTCTCTCTGTCGTTGACGGTCTTCAAGTCATCTTTTTAATTTACTCATAGATTTTTTTACAACTCCAATATGGTTGGCATAAAAACAACATTCTTCCATCAATGCAAAACAAAGGCCCTCTTCTCACATGAAGAGGAGTTCCAATCCTCGACTGTTCTGTAAAACAACTTCAGAGAGATAGGTTAAAGATTCCTGCAATGCTGTTATGGAGGTTTCTAATATATTTAAGTTTTGGTCTATAGCTGCTTCTATTTGGGTCATTTGTTTTGTCCCATGGACCAAGGCAGTGGTTCTTGTGCCCACCCTTGCAGCAACATGTATTCCTAATAGGATCGCAAAAGTGAGTGATATATGTTCCCAGTGGAACTAGGTTTTATGCCCCCCCTATTTGATCTTCAAATGAACCTGTGTTGATAGAGCACTCTGGGAAACATTTGCACAACTACACAATTAATCACATCTGTTGACCACTTCATGAAAACATAAACAATGTTTTAAGTATATAGAATTATACTGTTGTAGGGACGGACAAGGCAAGGCACCTAAGATAGTACCAAAGACAGGAAAACAGTCCTATTTGTTTGCAACCAGATTCAGAGGGCATTACTTCTGTTGTAATCAATTAAATCCCTGGAACCCCAAGTTTAGGTACTTTCAGAATTTTGTACCCAACATATAAGGGAAGGGGCTCAGAAGTTCACAGTCTTAAGCAGTTCACAAAAAGCAGTTTGTATTCTGTTTTTATCCTCTGTTGTGGGAAAGTTAACTTTTCAAGGACACCTGGGTGAGGGAGAGCATTATATTCCCTTTATTTTTTCCCCCTCCCAACTTTTACCATGGAGCCCAGTTGGTAACTTCTTTATCTTACAAATGTAGCCATCTCTGTGAAGCCTCAGCTCAAGGCCAAGGCCTTGTTCACATATTTTGTGAAAAACTAGTAAGGTGGTGTCTAGCTTAGGATTGCTGATTTTTTTAGCCAGTGGCCAAGTAGAATAGGGCAACAGGAAAAGAGGAAGTTTATGTACTTAGAAATTTTTTATAGGGACTCTTTTTCTGAAAGTCCTAAATTCAGCTATGTTGAAGATTTCTGGAGAAGGTCAGTTAAGACATTTCTGTGGGCCTGGTACAGAGGGGGAAGACGGGGAAGGCGTGGCTGTGAGCAGCTCCGTGGATCTGAGAATGAGGTAGGAGAGATGTAAAAGAATAATGGGAAAGGGGTTTTGGGTTTTTCTAGGAACAAATCTTGAGCAGTACAACAGGTAGAGCAGAGGGTAAGATGGGAGTTAGTATCCCCAAAAGCCTGTGAGGGACTTTAAATACTTAGTAACCTGTTTTCAGTGATGACAAAGCAACTTTAAAGGCCATTTACATTACATCTTCGATAAGGGTCTGAGGGCTCTCCTCAGCTGGTTTGAGCTTTGTGTTAGCTAGTAAGAGGAACTGGTGGGACCCGGTGCAGGCAATGACAAGAGAAGAGAGGAGTGAGTGGGTTAAGGTGTACCTCAGTACCTGCTACCTTAACAAGGGGGCAATGGTCATAGAATGGGCGGAGGTTTGGGTTTTTGATCTAGTAATTGGAGGGGAGAAATCAGGTTGCTTAGGTGAGAGTAAGAGCAGAGAGTATGGAGCAGATGGCTGAGGGTGAGGATCTATTGGAGAAGCATAGTTCAGGATGTGAAAAAAGGAGGGAAAAGGCCTCCACATAGGGGAATCTCCTTTCACACTTTTGAGCACTTGCAAAAGTTAAAAAGGTCACGCAGAATTTGAGGATCTAGAGACCCCTCTGGGGGCTATCAATTTTGGTTATCTAATTGGATATGGCCAATGCTGTGTACAGAATTTGATGAGGAGTTTGGGTTCCATCAAGCAGTCCCTGAATGCTCACATCCCCATGACTTACAGAAGAAGTCGGCTTCCCCCCAACACAGCTGTGACTGTTTGTGGCTTTGATAGTCCGCCAGGCAAACATAGTAATCTAGGCTAGCCAAACTGCATCTGGCTCGCGTGTCCCTACATCCATAATATTTGTTTCCATTATCTATGGTAGAGAAGGGATTTAATGGAATTTTAGTGGGATCCACTTCATCAGGGATATCCCAATGGAAAAGACCTATAGCCAGCTGACAAATGTCTCTGTGGAGAGATGGCGACCATGTCCTTAAGTGGGCGGTATGCGAGATAGACCATACTTCTTGTCCAGTAAGATTTGTGATCAGCCATTGCTGCTGAATGGGCTGATGAGGGTTAGGACTACTGGTGGTCAAGGGGAGAGTCTATAGCCTTATTGACAAGGCAAATACACAATTTGAAAGGGTTACCTGTCTTTTACAGTTTCCAGCAAGAGTCTGGACAGGGCACAGGCTTGAGATGAGAGGTATGGATCCAGGAAGTGATTCTGTCTACCTTTACTTCTGTAGGTGTTATAAGTAGCACCTTCTATGGTCCCTTTCAGCGGGGTTCCATGGATGACACCTGATGTCGTCTAATGTAGACAAGTCTCTTTCTTGATATTGATGTTGATTCCCCTCGTCCCCGGGTTGGTAGGCAGTGGCCATCTGTCTTCACAGGTATCTGTGTGGTCCTGGCAGAAAGACAATATCTCTGACTTTTTAAATTAGTGGGAAGTAGAAAGATCCTTCTAGGGTCCATCCAAATCCAATGGTGAGCCATTCTGAGGCACAGAGAGTCTGCCAGGTCCAGCGTTTTACTAAAAAAGAAAGATTCTGATCCCTTAAGCAAACTTTGGTGCAGTGATCAAGGGTCAGAGACAGAGGCATTGAAGTGCTCTGTCCCATAATGAAAGATACACAAACAGTAAAAGCAACAACACACGACACAGACAAGACAAGACAATAAAGACAGGATATGGAAGTCCAACACTGAGACCAGGACTTAGTAGTTGGCAGAACCCGATCGGTTGGCAATAACGAATCTGAAACAAAATATCACTGAGTCATGGAGACTATTGTTCCTCAATTTTCTGAGTCCTCTATGACGTCACCCAGGGACTTTGCCTGTGGCTCTGTGACATGACTGTCAGCCATCGTTGGAGAGAGCTCACGCTCTTCATTGACATCCATTTTGCCAAGCCCTGACCTGAAACCTGACCAGAAAGAGGCACCTTACTTACCCTGAGAGGAGTTCGTTGGGGTCTCTTGTCCACCGCTGCCGGATCTCAGTGGAACCTCCATATGTAAAGGTCCGGTGACAATCGGGGGAAGAGACCACCAAGAGACTGTCTCATGCAAAAGCAAAGGGTTTATTGGGGGTCCAGCATGCTGGGGCTCAGAGCTCACTTGAATAGAGCAGAGAGCCCAGAGAACAGCTTAAGCAGAGCTTATATATTTTCCTTGGAGAGGGCAGGGGGGTAAGTTTATTGATGGGTCCGGGCAAGTGAGCGGTTTGCGTGCAACCAGTTGAGGGAGTACATTCTGCAGTTTGGCAATTGGGGACAGCACATTCTGGGAATAAGATTAGCAAACAGTTCTCAATATTTCAAAAGTGTTTTGTTAAGCATACAGAAAAACAGGAAGTGACAAGTACTTATTTTATTAACCTTTCACTGCGAACTATACTTTGCCAGAATTCCTAATGTCTCTATTGTGTTTGTTAAAGTTCATTTTTATTCAAACCTGGTACGTTATTATTTCTTCAGTTCATGGACATCATAAGATATTTCCTTTCATTCACAAGTTCACAAATTTATAAACATTTGGTTCACTTTCAATCACTTCCTCCTTCGGAAGACATATGTTCCTCCATGTTTCTTGACTGGTCTTTTTACTAGACTTCTTTCTAAACATATTATTTTCGATTCCATAATCATTTTTGAGGCAAAACTCACACACTATTCATGATAAATGATAACCCTAACATTACAATTAGATATATAACTGGTTGGAATGAATGTATGTATATCAATATAAGATTTTCTATATATTTTCAGATATCAATACAATCCATTATTTAAATTTTGAACCAGTTATATAATTTATTCACAGTATGGTCTATTAATGCATCATCTCTATATTCATCAAAACAGGGTAAACCTAATAGTATTCCCAGTACTAATTTATAAGTTTTCAAAATACTGCTCACAGAAATGGTGAAAGAAATACTCATGTCACCTTAGCTACATATACATATTATCACACTAATATTCTGGACACAAAATGCAAAGGTCACACAGAACATAATTTAAGCTAAGTATCCCAATCAAGGGCCCAAAGTCCTTCTGGGGTTCAAATATTACCTAGATTTCTGTTTTCATACTTATATTTCACCTCCATGTTCTTGTAAATATCACAGGTTCCCAATATCATTATTCATCCAGCAAAATGATTCATAACCCAAATCGAACATGCTATTAACCCTAACCATTCTGTAAACTGAGATTTTTCACTCAATCTCACTTTACAGAAGAGCAGGGACAAAGTTAGTATTACAATACAGGAAGTTAGGAGATCTTCCACCTGCTGAGTACCTCAAAATCCATGCAGAAATGATCCCTGGAGAAGACGTAGGCAGCTATGAAGGACCTGAGACAGCAAAAGTCATCTTCCTTTGCAAACAACCCGATCAGGATGAAAGGATGTGTCTGAATCATCCTATCTCTTCTTAATGTAGGGAAGATGTATGAAACCAGGCATGTGTGGAGAGCTGTTCCCAGGTGCCTATGTTTCTATACCATTCTAACTTGTGAAAGTGTCACAGGAAATAGAGGCAGCCTCCTTTTCCTGAGACACTAGGAAGCAACTGTTAGGACAAAGTGGTGGCCAAGACAGTGGCCTCATTCATTTTCTGAAGAAAGTGACCTCACCTCACTTTTTTCATGATGGAACTCTCTGAATTTTGTGATCCAGGAAGCCAGGCACCAAGAGCCAGTACCAGTCCCAGTCCAAGTGGGCTCACTTGTTTGGATTTACCAAGTAAAGAGTCAGTCTTTCTTGGTACCTACTGATGTGAGGGTGGCCAAATGCCAAGAAAGCTTTGAAGAGGGTCCTTTCCTGAGAGGGCAGGAAATGGCTCACCACTGCCTCCTGAAAACTTCACAGAATTGGCCAAGGAGACCAGATCTGAGACAGGACCGGCCATTTCTGGGGAACATTCTATGGCCTACTAGTCAGAGAACACTCCGGATAGTCACAGACATACTTGGGGAAGGAGGTGACTTTGTGTGTGTGGATGTCAGTTTGTGGATTTGTCTCATATTCTGAGAATAGGTAAAAAAGGAGGTTTGTTTGGTTTGGAGTGGACTGTTTCTAGTAAGTCATCTGACAAGGAGACTGTTTCTATGTCTGTGTATCCCACTGTGTCCTTAGTTGTAGATATTAGAAAAGAAAATGGCTCAATGGGTGTGTCCTGTCTAGTAGAAAGCTTCACAGCATTCATCCTGCCCAATTAATGAATGGACTGAGGCTTGACTTATCCATGGGCAACACCTAGTATCATCCTAAGTTCTTGAATTCTTCCTGAATTCTGGCAACTCTCCAGAAAGGCTCATGGTTTTTTGTCCAAGATATGTACCACCTCCAAGCTCTGTGACATGGCCATGTACTAGTTAGCTGAAAGGAATGGCGAGCACACCAGAAAACTCAGATATTGGTGTGACCAGGAAAGTCTCTATGGTGAAACCTGGCTTAGGGCCTTTTGCTTAACTGTTGTTCTGTTGCCCTGAATGTCAGGAACCTCTTTGCCTCAGGCCACCCCTTTATAAAGCCAGAAGAAAACAATTTTCAAATGGAAATGAATGGGCATCACCTGTGCCTCTTTGATGAATTGTTTTGGAAATGGTTATGTCTGAATCAGACTCTGGGCCCTGTGTGAGGCTGTGGCTTAAATTGTCAGCACCTCTTGCTGATCATGAGTATACCAGACAGTGCCTTGATTGACTGGGATTTATGAAAATGGTGTAGAACAGAGATGCCATTAAGTTGGACCCTCCTGAGTAGTGGGCCCTGAGCTGTGGTGTGCAGGTGTGTGATAAATCATCTGTGGTTGCGCCATGTGGTTTTGCCATTGATTTCCAAATGGTTTGTCACTGACACGGTGCAGTGACCAGACACTTATATGTAAAGGTGTCTTGTTAAATGGATAGTTTTCAGGGCAATGTGCAGAATCAGGTTGCTATGGAGAAGGGGGCAAGTTATGTGGGAATGAAGCCTGGTTGGTGCATTCTCTTGTAGACCCTGAAAAACCACAAATGACAGAACTCCCTCCAGGACTGTGTTCCAGTTGAACTCCTTGTATTTTGTGAGCCAAATACCAAACTCTCAGTGCTGCAGCAGGAAACTCTACGAAAATGGAGGATGAACAAAAGGCTTCACAGTCCACACAGGGTGACACTTAGACCCCAGTGGCCACAGTTTACATACGAAGAGAGAATTCAGCACTGCTGCCTCATGTGTATTGGAAAGCAAGAAAGAATGTCCTCCAGGTCACATAGATGCAGACCCAGCTTTGATGATCTCACTACAAAGGAAGCTAAAGCTACTGACAACATATATTTCAAGTGCCCATCCTCAGAGGCAGTTTCTCTAGAAGTCTTTAGGCCAGCAGACCTCCATGTTTGTGGAGTGTTTACCCTGTCCCTTACTTTGGGATACTCCTCTACCACCTCCAAGTTTGTGAACTCCTGAATATTTTCCATTCCAGATATGTATTTACAGATTTTCTAACTCTTCTCCTCTAATTGTTTCTTATTTGGCGTGAAGGTAACGTCAAGGCATTGTTCTGGATGAGAGTGGGAAGATTTTTGTGTAGCACATATTTGCATACACATTGGATTCATTTTCCAATTTTCCATTCCAAAGACTGAATCCCTGACACTAACGCATACCTTACCAAACTCTGACTACTAATCCTAATATGATGAAGAAAAATAACCCAAACAGAATAGAAATACAAGCACTTCTGAAGAGGCATGGTGTATAGTTGGACTTGCCTTTTGCATGATAAAGTGTAGGTGTTATAAACCTAGTCAATTTTTCATTGAAATAGTTCTCCATGTGTTTTTGTTTCCTTTAATATTTATTGTTGGTTCTACAAAACATTACATAGTTCTTGACATGTCATATTTCACACTTTGATTCAAGTAGGTTATGAACTTCCATTTTTCTTCGTATACAGATTGCAGTATCTCATCAGTTACACATCCACTATTTTACATATTGCTATACTAGTTTCTGTTGTATTCTGCTGCCTTTCCTGTCCTCTACTATCTCCCATCCCCTCCCCTCCAATCCTCTCTCTCTACCCCATCTATTGTAATTCATTTCTTTCACTTGTTTTTGTCCCCTTTCCCCTCACTTCATCTTGTATTTAATTTTGTATAACCATGAGGGTTTCCTTCCATTTCTATGTAATTTTCCTTCTCTTTCCTTTTCCCTCCCACCTCTCACCCCTGTTTAATATTAATCATCTTCTCATGCTCTTCCTCCCAACTCTGTTCTTAGTTACTCTCCTTATATCAAAGAAAACATTTGGCATTTGTTTTTTAGTGATTGGCTATCTTCACGTAGCATAATACGTTCTAATGCCATCCATTTCTCTGCAAATTGTATGATTTTGTCATTTTTTAATGCAGAGTAATACTCCATTGTGTATAAATGCCACATTTTTTTTAATCCATTCATCTATTGAAGGGCATCTAGGTTGGTTCCACAGTCTTCCTATTGTGAATTGTGCTGCTATGAACATAGATTTATCAGTGTCCCTGTAGCATGCACTTTTTGGGTCTATAGGGATTAGACCGAGAAGGGGAATTGCTGGGTCAAATGGCGGTTCCATTCCCAAGTTTCCAAGAAATCTCCATACTGCTTTCCAAATTTCCTGCACCAATTTGCAGTCCCACCAGCAATGTACAGGTGTACCCTTTTTCCCACATCCTCGCCAGCACTTGTTGTCATTTGACTTCATAATGGCTGCCAAGCTTACTGCAGTGAGATGGTATCTTAGGGTGGGTTTGTTTTGCATTTCTCTGAATGCTCGAGATGGTGAGAATTTTTTGATGTACTTATTGATTGATTGTATGTCCTCCTCTGAGAATTGTCTGTTCAGGTCCTTGGCCCATTTGTTGATTGGGTAATTCATTTGCTTATTGTTTAATTTTTTGAGTTCTTTGTATAACTCTGGATATTAGGGCTCTATCTGAAGTGTGAGGAGTAAAGATTTGTTCCCAGGATGTAGGCTCCCTTTTTACCTCTCTTATTGTTTCTTTTTCTGAGAAAAATCTATTTAGTTTGAGTAAGTCCTGTTTGTAGATTCTAATTATTAACTCTTATGCTATGGGTGTCCTATTGAGGAATTTGGAGCCCGACCCCACAGTATGTAGATCAGAGCCAAAGTTTTCTTCTATCAGACGCCGTGTCGCTGATTTGATATCAAGCTCCTTGATCCATTTTGAGTTACCTTTTGTGCATGGCAAGAGAAAGGGATTCAGTTTCATTTTCTTACATATGTAATTGCAGTTTTTCCAGCACCATTTGTTGAAGATGCTATCCTTCCTTCAGTTTATGCTTTTAGCTCCTTTATCAAATATAAGATTGCTGTAATTTTGTGGATTGATTTCTGTGTCCTCTATTCTGTACCATTGGTCCACCCGCCAGTTTTGGTACCAGTACCATGCTCTTTTTGTTACTATTGCTCCGTAGTATAGTTTGAGGACATGTATCGCTATACCGCCTGATTCACACTTCCTGCTTAGAGTTGTCTTTGCTATACTGGGTCTTGTATTATTCCATATGAATTTCATAATTGTTTTATCTATTTCTACAGGAAATGCCGTTGGGATTTTGATTGGCATTGCATTAAACCTATAGAGAACTTTTGGTAATATCGCCATTTTGATGATGTTAATTCTGCCTATCCATGAACAGGGTATATTTTTCCATCTTGTAAGATCTTCTTCTATTTCTCTCTTTAGGGTTCTGTAGTTTTCATTGTGTAAGTCTTTCACATCTTTTGTTACGTTGATAACCAAATATTTTATTTTTTTTTTTTTTGAGGATACTCTCAATGGAGTGGTTGTCCTCATTTCCGTTTCAGAGGATTTGTTGCTGATATTCAGGAATGCTTTTGATTTATGATTGTTGATTTTATATCATGCCACTTTGCTGAATTCATTTATTATCTCTAATAGTTTCTTGTAGACCCTTTTGGGTCTACTAGGTATAGAATCATGTCATCTGCAAATAGTGATAATTTAAGTTCTTCTTTTCCTATTTTTATGCCTTTAATTTCTTTCATTTGTCTAATTGCTCTGGCCAGTGTTCGAGAACTATGTTGAACAGAAATCGTGAGAGAGGGCATCCCTGTCTTGTTCCAGATTTTAGAGGGAATGCCTTCAATTTTTTTCTCAATTCAGAATGATACTAGCCTGAGGCTTAGCATAGATTGCTTTTACAATATTGAGGTATGTTCCTGTTATCCCAGTTTTTCTAGAGTTTTAAACATAAAGGGATGCTGTACTTTATTGAATGCTTTTTCTGCATCTATTGGGGTGATCATATGGTTCTTATTTTTAAGTCTATTGATGTGGTGAATAACATTTATTGATTTCCGTATATTGAACCAGCCTTGTATCCCAGGAATGAATCCTAGTTGATCATGTTGCACAATTTTTTAAATATGTTTTTGTATCTGATTCGCCAGAATTTTATTGAGGATTTTTGCATCTAGGTTCATTAGAGAGATTGGTCTGTACATTTGTTTCTTTGAAGGCTCTTTGTCTGGTTTAGGAATCAGGGTGATATTGGCCTCCTCTGCTGTATACCCATTCGGTCCTGGGCTTTTCTTAGTTGGTAGTCTTTGGATGGTTTCTTCTATTTTCTCAATTGATATTGGTCTGCTTAGGTTGTCTATATCCTCCTGACTCAATCTGGGCAGATCATAGGACTTAAGAAATTTATTGATGCCTTCACTATCTTCTAATATAATTTCTGATTATCTTCTGTATTTCAGAAGTGTCTGTTGTGATATTGCCTTTTTCATCCCTTATGATAGTAATTTGAGTTCCCTCTCTTCTTCTCTTCATTAACATGGCTAAGAGTCTGTCGATTTTATTAATTTTTCAACTTTTAGTATTTTCAATTTTTTCAATTGTTTCTTTTGTTTCGATTTCATTAATTTCAGCTCTGATTTTAATTATTTCTTGCCTTCTACTTCTTTTTCTGTTGTTTTGCTCTTCTTTTTCTAGGATTTTGAAATGAACTATGAGATCATTTATTTGTTGTTGTTTTTTTTTTTCTTTTTTTAAGGAAAGAACTCCAAGCAATGAATTTTCCACTTAGAACTGCTTTCAATGTGTCCCATAGATTCTGATATGTTCTGTCTGTCTTTTTCATTTATGTCTAAGAATTTTTTTTTATTTTTCTCCTTGATGTCTTCAATAACCCATTGATCATTCAGTACGTATTGTTCATTCTCCAAGTGATGCATGAATTTTCCTTCCTTCTTTTATTGTTGATTTTCAGTTTCATTCCATTACGATCAGATAAGATGCCTGGTATTATCTATACTCCTTTTTATTGTCTAAGAGTTGTTCTGTGACATAATATATGATCTATTTTTGAGAGGTATCCATGTGCTGCTGAGAAAACAGTGTAACTGCTTGATGTTGGGTGGTATATTCTATATATGTTAATTAAGTCTAGGTTATTAATTGTGTTATTGAGTTCTATAGTTTCCTAATTCAACTTTTGTTTGGAATATCTGTCCAGTAGTGAGAGAGGTGTGTTGAAATCTCCCATGATTATTGTATGGTGGTCTACCAGACTCTTGAACTTGAGAAGAGTTTGTTTGATTAACATAGCTGAACCATTGTTTGGGGCACATATATTTATGATTGTTATGTCTTGTTGGTGTATGGTTCCCTTGAGCAATATGTAGTGTCCCTCTTTATCCCTTTTGATTAACTTTGTCTTGAAATCTATTTTATTTGATATGAGTATGGACACTTCTGCTTGTTTCCGAAGTCAATATGAGTGATATGATTTCTCCCAACCTTTCACCTTTAGTCTATATATGTCTTTTCCTATCAAATGTGTCTCCTGTAGGCAGAAAATTTTTGGGTCTTCTTTCGTGATCCATTCTACTAGCCTGTGTCTCTTAATTGGTGATTTTAAGGCATTAACATTTAGGGTTATTTTTGAAATATGGGTTGTTCTTCCAGCCATATTTGTTTATTTATGTTACTAAACATGGTTTGTTTTTCTCTTTGATTATTTTTCGCCCCTTTACTGTACTACCTCCCACTGTTGGTTTTCATTGTTATTTTCCATTTCGTCTTCCTATAATGTTTTGCCAAGGATCTTTTGAAGAGATGGTTTTCTAGCTGCAAATTCTTTTAACTTTTGTTTATCATGGAAGGTTTTAATTTCATCTTCCATCCTGAAGCTTAAAATCGCTGGATACACAATTCTTGGTTGGAACCCAATTTCTTTCAGTGATTGAAAAATGTTATTCCAGGATCTTCTAGCTTTCAGAGTCTGTGTTGAAAGATCAGCTGTTATCCTGATTGGTTTACCCCTAAATGTAATCTGCTTCCTTTCTCTTGTAGCTTTTAAAATTCTCTCTTTATTCTGTATGTTTGGCATCTTCATTATAATATGTCTAGTTGTTTATCTCTTATGATTTTGCACATTTGGCGTCCTGTAGGCTTCTAGGATTTGGGATTCTGTCTCATTCTTCATGTCTGGAAAGTTTTCTCATATTATTTCATTGAATAGATTGCTCAATCCTGTGGTTTGGACCTGTATACCTTCCTGTATCCCAATTACTCTTTAGTTTGGTCTCTTCATGTTATCCCATATTTCTTGGATGTTCTGCTCATGGTTTCTTAACAGTCTTGCTGAGCTTTCTATGTTCTTTTCAAGTTGAAATACTTTGTCTTCATTGTCTGATGTTCTATCTTCTAAGTGATCTACTCTGCTGGTAGTATTCTCAATTGAGTTTTTAAGTTGGTTTATTGCTTCCTGCATTTCTATGATTTCTGTTTGTGTGTTTTTTATAACCTCTATCTCCCTGTATAGTTGATCTTTTGCTTCTTGGATTTGTTTATGTAATTCACTGTCAAAGTGATCTTTCATTGTCTGATTTTGCTGTCTAATGTCTCCCTGGAGACTCCAGATCATCTGAAGCAAGTATATCCTGATTCTTTATCTGACATTCCATATGCTGCAGATATTACCTCTTCTAATGTTGAGTTGACCTGCGTTGCTTGTGGTCCTTTCTTTCCTTGTCTTTCCCTACTGTTCACGTTTTTTTCGGCTTGGTGAAACTTTTGTGTTATTGAATTTTACCCCTAAATGTTTATATTGCTATTGTATTCTTGAAAAGTCTCCCTCACAGGCGTAAGCAGCGGCTCTGCCCCTCCTCCAATTGGGGCAATGTGCCTACCACACCAGCACGCCGCTGGGCCTGTTCTGCCTCTTGGTAGCTGGTCCGCCTACCTTGCAGGAGCGGGCAGTTGATCTACCCCTCTGCGGGTGCTGGTCCTGTTCAGCCAGTGGGTAACAGGTCCAGCTACCTTGCAGGCACAGGCGTCGGCTCTGCTCCTCCGCGCTCCGCTGGGCCTCTTCTGTCTGTGGGTTGCAGGGCTGTCTACATTGCAGGCGTGAGCGGCATCTCTGCCCCCCCCCAAACCGGGGCGATGTGTCTACCACGCTGGTAGGTCGCTGGGTCTGTTCTGCCTCTGGGTGAGAGGTCCACCTGCTTTGCAGGCACGGGCAGCGGCTCGGCCCCTCCCCAAACCTGGTTATGTGTCTAGCACCCTGGCGGGGCCTAGCACCTGGTCTGTCGGTGTTCGCAGGTCCACCTACTTCGCAGGCGCTGGGGTCAGCTCTAACCCTCTGAAGGCAGCTGGGCCGCTTCAGCCGGTGGGTCGCAGGTTCACCTATCTTGAAGTCACAAGGGGTGTCTCTGCCCCTCCGCGGGTGTCTGGGCCTGTTCTGCCTGTGGGTCGCATGTCCGCGTTCCTTGCAGGCGTGCAGTGGCTCTGCCCAACCCCCAACCAGGGTGATGTGTGTTTCACGATGGCGGGCCGCTAGGCCTGTTCTACGGGTGGCTCGCAGGTCCGCCTACCTTACAGGCGCGGTTGGCGGCTCTGCCCCTCCCTTCTCCATGTGTTTTTAAAGTTAACAAATATGAGAATTCCTGTCTCCATTTCTCTGTACCCTATTCAGCACATGCATTTTTATATTCACATATAGAATCCTACCTGGTATCACATGTACATACTTGTGAGGTTGCTGACTTTGCAAATACAAATTGTGAGAAGGGATCACTCCTCCTAAATGCTGTTGGAACTTACAATTCAAACTATGGGTGAGCTCCCTAGTTGAACAACATTATACATAAATCGATGCTCAGAAAAATGAAGATTTTTGGATTTGTGGATGATATTTAATTCATGATGTATTTCGATTGGCATATATATTGCTACATTTTAATGTATACGTGTGTGTGTGTGTGTGTGTGTGTGTGTGCATATATATATGTATAAACTCTCCAGATTTTTCAAAATATGAAATGTATGTGTCTTATTATATACTCCCTAAATTCATTGATGTTCATGAATGTGGATTTATATTCAACTTTTCATAAGAATGTTCTCAGAAATATTAATCCACCTGAAATACATATTTGTTTCCTAATACTGAAAACTAACTTCAGTGAATGGTGCATACAAATCCTAATATTGCTATAGTAAATGACTCAGTTTAACGTCAATGCAAGTAGATTCCTATGGGACATGATATGTATTTTGACGTTCATTTTTATTCAAAACTGGTACATTAATATTTCTTCAGTTTTTGCACATAATAGAATACATATTTCATTCACAAATTCACAAATTTATTGGCATTTTTTTCACTTTCAATTACTTCCTGCTTCAGAACATATGTATTCCCCCAGGTTTCTTGACTGCTCTTTTAATGAGACTTCTTTCCAAGCACATTATTTTCAATTTCCATAATCATTTTAGAAGCAAAGCTCACACACACTTCATGATAAACCATAACAGTGATATTACCATTAGATGTATAACTGGTTGGAATGATTGTATGAATATCAATATAAGATTTCCAGTATATATTCAGATATCAATTCAATCCATTATTTAAATTTGGAACCAGTTATATTATTTATTCACAGTATGGTCTATTCATGCATTATCTTTATATTCACATAACACAGAGTATACCTATTTGTACCCACAATACTAAATTATATGTCTTCAAAATATTGCTCCCAGAAATGGTGGAAGAAATACTCATGTCACCTGATCTATATATACATTAATCACAGTAATATTGTGGAAACAAAAAGCAAGGTCACACTTATGATTGTACCAAATCCTAAATGGAAAGTGAGCATGGATTAAAAAAAAATCCATGTCCATGTTGCCTAATGCTCTCAAAAGTGAATCCTATTGGTGACTACATATTTGTTTCTTCCTGAAATTACATATTCAACCTCAACCCTGTTGAAAATGTCTAATCCTATCACTCACTTTATACTTTGCCTGATTTCCTAATGTCTCTATTGAAATCTGATTTCCTGTATTTTTTCCCCAGTTCATCATTATGACTGACTCTTCACATGTGCTGACATTTACTTTCACTCTCTACCCAAAACCCTATTGCTAAAGATCTTTTGGTCCAAATGCTATACACACTCTTCATTCTAAATCTACCGAATATCTTCCTAATCCACCAACTATCCCTTTTGGACTGGATTTTCTCTTCGACATTCAATCATCCAAAAGACAAGGTCCTATGCCATTGTATATCAATTAATCTGAGACACCTGTGCAGAACATAATTCAAAGCTAAGAATCCCAATAGTGGGGCCAATTCCCTTCTGTGCTTCAAAAATTACCTAGATTTCTTTTTTCATACTTATATTTCACCTATATATTCTTGAAAATATCGCAAAATTCCAATACCATTATTCATCCAAGAGAATGATTCCTAACCCAAATGGAAGCTGTTATTAACCTTAACCATACAATGTTTCCTCAATCTAACTTTACAGAAGAGGAGGGACAGAATTAGTCTTCCAATACAGGATTGTAGGGGATCTTCCACCTGCTGAGAACCTCAAAGTTCCATGCAGAAATGATCCCTGGAGAAGATGTAGGCAGCTATGAAGGACCTGAGAGAGCAAAAGTCATCTTCCATGGCAAACAACCCGGTCAGGATGAAGGGAAGTGTCAGAATAAGCCTCACTCTTCTTAATGTAGAGAAGATGGACCAAACCAGTCCAGTGTAGACAGCTGTTCCCGGCTGCCTATGGTTGATATACAATCCTCAGTTGTGAACGTATCACAGGAAATAGGGGCAGCCTCCATCTCATGGGAACCTTGGAAGCAAATTTTAGGACAAAGTGGTTTCCAAAGAAGTGACCTCATTCAGTTCACAAAGGAGGTGACCTTCCTCACTTCTTTGGTGATAGAACTCTCTGAACTTGGGATCCAGGAAGCCAGGCTACCAGAGGCAGTCCCAGTACCATTCCCAGTGGGCTCACTTATTTGGATTTACCAAGAACAGAGTCAGTCTTTCTTGGTACCTACTGATGTGAGAATGTCCAAATTTCAGGAGAGCTCAGAAGAGGGGCCTTTCCTGAGAAAGCAGGAAGTTGCTCACGGCTGGCTCCTGACCACTTCACAGATTTGGCCAAAAAGACCAGATCTGAGACAGGACAGAACATTTCAGGGAACATAATAAGGCCCACAAGTCAGAGGACACTCCGGATAGTCACAGACCTCTTTGGGGGAAGGAGGTGCCTTTGTGGGTGTGGGTGTGAGTTTGTGGTTTTGTCTCATTTTCTGAGAATAGGTAAAAACGGCGGTTTGTTTGGTTTAGAGTGGACTGTTCCTAGTAAGTCGTTTCACAAAGTGAGTGTTTCTATGTCTGTGTATCCCACTGTGTCTGTGGTTGTAGACATTTGAAAAGAGAATTCATCAATGGATGTGTCCTGTTTAGTAGAAACCTAC
Organism: Callospermophilus lateralis; assembly: GCF_048772815.1. Lineage (NCBI taxonomy): Eukaryota > Metazoa > Chordata > Mammalia > Rodentia > Sciuridae > Callospermophilus > Callospermophilus lateralis. The sequence goes on along the minus strand of NW_027513306.1, from coordinate 35,983 downwards.
CCAGCATTCATTCTGCCCAATTGATGAATGGACTGTGGCTTCCCTTATGGATGGGCAACACCTACTAATTTCCTAAGTTCCTGTTTTCTTCCTGATTCTGGCCACTCTCCAGAATAGGCTCATGGTTTTGTGTCCAAGATATGTACCACCTCCAAGCTCTGTGACAAGGCCATGTAATGGATAGCTAAAGGGAATGGCTAGCATCTCAAAAAACTCAGATATCAGTGTGACCAGGAAAGCCTCAGTGGAGAAACTCTGCTTTGGGTTTTTTGCTAACCAATTCTTCTCTTCCCCTGAATGTGAGGAAGGTCTTGGCCTCAAGACACCGCTTTGTGAAGCCTGAAGAAAACAGTTTTAAAATGGAAATAAATGGGCATCACCTGTGGCTCTTTGTTAATTTCTTTGGAAATGGATGTGTCGGAATCAGTCTCTTGGCCCTGTGTGAGGCTGTGGCTTAGGTTCTCAGCACCTGATGCATCTAAAGAATGATCCCATGTGTGCATCCAAAACCAAAATGGGAAAAAGATCAGTAATTGTTGATGAAGTGTCTCGCCTTCCTCTCTTAGGTTCCTGACCACCATCAAGTGAGAATAGAGATACTTTGAATCAAATGAGTTCTTCTAAGCCCTGCAAAGGCTATCCCATACATGCTTGTGTTTTCTCATGACTCCAAATCACATAAAGAATCTATACCTGACAGTCAGTAGGCCTCAAATTGGAGAAGCAGAGCAGTATTAAAGGAAGGCATTTTTGATCTCTTGTGTTTCACAGGAAGGGTGTACAGGCCACCCTGCCTTTAGGAAAATGACGGGCAAGCGAGGTTATTTGGACTCTGTGTTGGGCTGCGCCCCTCATGGAAACATCCAGCCAGAGCTTATGAGGAGTGTTTATATGGAAGAAGATGAGGGCCATGTGGGAGTGTTTTGGTTTTAATTGTGGTTATTTGTGTGGAAGTTGGAAGCGATGACTGGGTCCACCTGGGCTTGAACTCTGGTGTGATACGCTATAGAGACTGAGTCCTGGAACTGACCTCAGAGAAGTATTGCCATGAATTGTGTTGGGATATTAGGAGGCCACGCATGAGAGTCACCATTGGAAACTGAGATCTATTCCCAGTGTGGCTTTCCACAGAGCACTGGGAATCTCAGCCAAGGTATCACATAATTTTATTCTGAAACACTTGGCAGCAATAGTTGAGAGTCAAAACACAAATGCACTTCACATTGTAGACCTCAATGGGCCTGGCTTCATGTGGCCTTTTGGCCACTCTTTGGGAAGTCTTGGCAGTGAGAGTTCTCCAGATCTTTCTTTGAAATGAGCTTCTTCACCATTTAATGGTTACCGAATTAAATGAAACACTCAGTGCCTCCAACTTCAACCTTGAAAGATGGGCTCGATATATACCATGAAATTTTTGAAATTCCCATATCCAGGAGGCACTGGAGAACCATTGGATATCCTGTTGGTGATCATGAGTGTACCAGACTGTGCCTTGATTGGCTGGGTTTCACGAAAATGGTGTAGAACAGAGATTCCAGTAAGTTGGAGCCTGCTGAATAGTGGGCCTAGAGCAAAGGTGGGCATGTGTGAGATAAAACATCTGTGGTGCTTCCATGTGGATTTCCCAATGGCTTCCAAATGGCTTGTGACTGACATGGTGCAGCCAGCAGACCCTTATATGTAAATGATTCTTGTTATATGGATAAGTTTCAGGGCAATGTTCAGAATCAGGTTCCTATGGTCAAGGGGTCAAGCTATGTTGGACAGAAGCCTGGTTTGTGCATTCTCCTGCAGACCCTGTCCCACCACACGTGACAGAACTCCCTCCAGCACTGTGTCCCAGGTGAACTCCTTGTATTTCGTGAAGCAAATACTGAACTCCCAGTGTAGCAGCAAAAAATATCACAAAAATTGGAGGATGATCAAATGGCTTCACAGTCCACATGAGGAGACACTTAGCCCCAAGTGGCCACAGTTGACCCCGAAAGAGAGAATTCAGCAATGCTGCCTCATGATCATTGGTAAATAAGAAAGCATCTCCTCCAGGTCACATAGATGCAGACCCAGCTTTTATGGTCTCACTACAAAAAAAGCTAAAGCTCCTGACAACAACATATATTTCAAGAGCCCAACATCAGAGCCAGTTTTTCCAGAAGCCTTTAGGCTAGCAGAGCTCCATGTTTTTGGAGTGTTTACATTGTCCCTTACTTTTGGAATCTCGCCTTCTAAATGCAAGTTTGTGAACTCCTGAGCATATTAAATTCCAGATATGTATTCACAGATTTTCTTACTCATCTCCTCTACATGTGTTACTTGGGACGAAGTTAAGGTCAAGGCATTGTTGTGGATGAGAGTCGGAAGATTTTTGTGTAGCACATATTTGCATACACATTGGATTCATTTTCCAATTTTCCTTTCGAAATACTGAATCCCTGAAACTAACCCATACCCTACAAGACTCTGACAACTAATCCTAACGTAATGGAGAAAAATAACCCAAACAGAACAGAAATACAAACATATCAGAGGAGGCATGGTGTACCATTGAATTAACTTTTCCATTATATAGGGAAGGAGTTTTAAATCTAGTCAATTTTTTGTTGAAAGAGTTGTCCATGTATTTTTAAACTTATCAAATATGTGAATTCCTGTCTCCCCCATTTCTTTGTATCCTATTCAGCACATGTATTTTTATATGCACATATAGAATTGTACCTTGTATCACACATATATTCTTGTGAGGTGGCTGACTTGGCAGATACAAATTGTGAGAAAAGTTCACTCCTCCTAAACGCTGTTGGAACTGAAAATTCAACCTATGGGTGAGCTTCCTAGTTGAACAACATTATACATAAATCCATGTTCAGTAAAATGAATATTTTTGGATACTTGGATGATATATATTTCATGATGAATTTCGATTGGCATATATATTGCTAGTTTTTAATGTCTGTGTCTGTTTGTATATATATATATATATATATATATATATATATATATATATATATATACACTGTCAAGATTTTTCAAAATATGAAATATATGTGTATTTTGGCCACTCTTTGGGAAGCCTTACCTGTGAGAGTTCTCTAGAGCTTTCATTGAAATGATTTTCCTCAACATTTAATGGTTCCTGAATGAATTGAAACCCACAGTGCCTCCAACTTCATCCTTGAAAAATGGCTCTATAAATACCATGAAATTCCCCTGACCAGGTGGCACTGGAGAACCTTTGGATGTCTTGTTGCTGATCATGAGTGTACCAGACAGTGCCTCGACTGACTCGATTTCATGAAAATTGTGTAGAACAGAGATGCCAGTAAGTTGGAGAGTGCTGAGAAGTGGGCCCAGAGCTGTGGTGTGCAGGTGTATGATAAAACATCTGTGGTGGGGCCATTTGGGTCTGCCATTGACTTCCAAATGGCTTGTGGCTTACATGGTGCAGCTAGCCGACCCTTATCTGTAAAGGCATCTTGTTATATGTAAAGGTTTCAGGACAATGTTCAGAATCAGATTGCTATGGATAATGTTGCAAGTTATGTGGGATAGAAGTCTGGTTGGTGAATTCTCCTGTAGACCCTGACCCTCCACACGTGAGAGAACTCGCTCCAGCACTGTGTCCCAGTTGAACTCCTTGTATTTCATGAAGGAAAAACCAAAAGCCCAGTGCAGCAGCAAGAAACACCACGAAAATTGTAGGATGGCCAATTGGCTTCACAGTCAAGACGGGGAGACACTTACCCCTCCGTGGCCACAGTTTACCTTCAAAGGAAGAATTGAGCACTGCTGCCTCATGTTCTTTTGGAAAATAAGAAACCATGTCCTCCAGGTCAGATAAATGAAGACCCATCTTTGATGGTATCACTACAAAGGAAGCTAAAGCTCCTGACAACAACATATATTTCAAGTGCCCAACCTCAGATGCAGTTTCTCAAGAAGTCTTTAGGCCAGCAGAGTTCCATGAATTTGGACTGTTTATCCTGTCCCTTAAGTTTGAAAACTCCTCTAAAATGCCCAAGCTTGTGAACTCCTGAGCATTTTCCATTCCAGATATGTATTCACAGATTTTCTAACTCTTGTCCTCTAATTGTGTCTTACTTGGGTGAAGGTAATGTCAAGGCATTGCTCTGAATGAGAGTGGAAAGTTTTTTTGTAGCGCATATTTGCATACACAATGGATTCATTTTCCTTTTTTCCATTTGAATTACTGAATCCATGACACTAACGCATACCCTACTAGACTCTGACTACTAATGCTAATATGATGGAGAAAAATAACCCAAACAGAATAGAAATACAAGCAGTTCAGAAGAGGCATGGTGTATAGTTGGACTTGCCTTTTGCATGATAAAGGGTAGTTGTTAAAAATCTGGTTAATTTTTAATTGATATAGTTCTCCATGTGTTTTGAAAGGTATCAAATATGTGAATTCCTGTCTCCCTTTCTCTGTTGCCTATTCAGCACATGTATTTTTATATGCACAAATAGAATCCTACCTGGTACCACACGTACATTATTGTGAGGTGGCCTACTTGGCAAATACAAATTGTGAGAAGAGATCACTCCTCCTAAACACTGTAGGAACTGAAAATTCAACCTATGCGTGAGCTTCCTAGTTGAACAACATTACACATAAATCCATGTTAAGTAAAATAAATATTTTTGGATCTGTGTATGATATGTATTTCATGATGAATTTTGATTGGCATATATATTGCTACTTTTTAATATCTCTGTATGTGTTTTGTGAAAAATCTGCACTCTATAGATTATTCAAAATATGAAATATATGTGTCTTATTATACACTCCTTAAATTCATTCATGTTCATGTATGAGACCACGGCTCATGCAACAGCAAAAGACATTTATTGAGGATCCAATCCAGTATGCTAGGGCTCCGTGGTCACTCAAGAAGGGAGAGCAGCCCAGATCTCCGAGCTGAGGTTGAGCAGTGCTTAAGTACACTTTTTGGGGAGGGCGAGACTTTACATATATCACAGTATCTTTTAACAAATCATCATACACTGCGGGAAAATCAAACAACAAATCCTAAACATGATTAGTTCATTCATTGGTGGGAACATGTCAGGCAGGAGGGATAGGTCAGTTCTACAGCGGGGTACAGATTCAAATTGATTAGATTAGGCCCTGCGATGCATATGTGCCAAGCCACACAGGGTCCTAGGTTATTAAACAACCAGGCGATCAGGGGGAATATTTACTGGGCAATCCAGAAATTGTCCTACAAGTAACAGGAATTTCAGATTTTTCATGTAGCATAGAAACTTAACAATACCTGGTCCTTTACATTTTAAATCAGGCCTTGAATCTTAGAAACTTTACAAACCCGGTCTTTTACACTTTAACTTTTACACTTTAATTTCAATTTCTTTTACCCTTAAAGATCACTCCTGGTTCACAAGAAGGGTGTCCAAGCAACCCTGACTTTAGGCAAATGAGGGGCAAGGGAGCTTATTTTGGACACTGTCTTGGGCTGTGCCCCTCATGGAAACCTCCAGCCATATGTTATGATGAGTGTCTTTATGGAAGAAGATGAGGGTCATGTAGGAGTGTTTTGGTTTTAATTGTGGTCATTTGTGTGGCGGTTGGAAGAGATGACTTGGTCCACCAGGGCTTGAACTCTGCTCTGATACTCCTTAGAGACTGAGTTCTGGAACTGACTTGAGAGAAGTATTGCCATGAATTGTTTTGGGATTATAGGAGGCCACACATGAGATTAGCCCTTGGAAACTGAGATCTAGGCCCAGGGTGGCTTTCCACCGAGCACTGGGAATCTCAGCCAGGGTAACACATGATTTTTTTACTGAAAGACTTGGAAGTCATAGTTGAGACTCAAAACACACATGTACCTCATATTGTAGACCTCAATGAGCCTGGCTTCATGTGAACTTTGGGGGACTCATTGGGAAGCCTTGCCTGTGAGAGTTCTTCAGAGCTTTCATTGAAATGAGCTTACTCACCATTTAATGGTTCCTGAATGAATTGAAACCCACAGTGCCTCCAACATCATCCTTGAAAAATGGCTATACAAATACCATGAAATTTTTGAAATTTCCATGACCAGGTGACACTGGAGAAACTTTCGATGTCCTGTTGCTGATCATGTGTGTACCAGACAGTTCCTTGATTGACTGGTTGTCATGAAAATGGTATAGAACCGAGATGTCAGTAAGTTGGAGCCTGCTGAGTATTGGGGCTAGAGCAGTGGACTATACGTTTGTGAATAAATATCTGTGGTGGGACCACGTGGATCTGCCTTTGGCTTCCAAAATACTTGTCACTGATATGGTGCAGGCAGCAGACCCTTATATGTAAAGGCATCTTGTTTTATTGAGAGGTTTCAGGGCAATGTTCAGAATCTGGTTGCTATAGTCAAGGGGAAAGCTATGTGGGATAGACCCATGTTTCGAACATTCTCCTGAAGACCCTGACCAATCACACGTGTCAGAGCTCCCTCCAGAATTGTGTCCCAGTTGAACTCCTTGTATTTCATTAAGCCAATTCCAAACTCCCAGTGCAGCAGTAAGAAACACCACAAAAATGGAGGATTACCAAATGGCTTCACAGACCACACGGGGAGACACTTAACTCCCAGTGGCCACAGTTTACCAAGAAAGAATTCAGAACTGCTGCCTCATGTTCATTAGGAAATAAGGAACCATTTCCTCCAGGTCACATAGATGCAGACCCACATTTGATGGTGTCACAATGAGGAAGCTAAATCTCCTGACAACTTCATATATTTCATGTTCCCAACCTGAGAGGCATTTTCTCAAGAAGTCTTAAGGCCAGCAGAGCTCCAAGTTTGTGGAGTGTTTAACCTCTCCCTTACTTTTGGAAACTGCTCTACCACATCCAATGTTGTGAACTCCTGAACATTTTCAGTTCCACATATGTAATCACAGGTTTTCGAACTCCTCTCCACTAATTGTGTCTTACTTGGAGTGAAGTTAATGTAAAGGAATTGTTCTGGATGAGAGTTGCAAGATTTTTGTGTAGCACATATTTGCATACACATTAGATTTATTTTCCTATTTTCATTTGAAATACTGATCCCCGACACTAACACATAACCTAATAGACTCTGACTACTAATGCTAATATGATGGATAAAAAGAAAACTAACAGAATAGAAATACAGGCCTTTAATAGGAGGCATGGTATATACTTGGAATTGCCTTCTGCTTTATCAAGGGTATGTGTTATAAATCTTGTCAAATTTTCATTGTAATATTTCTCCATGAGTTTTATATGTGTGTGTATATATATATATATATATATATATATATATATATATATACTCTCTAGATTTTTCAAAATATGAAAAACATGTGTCTTATTAAACACTATCTAAATTCATTCATATTCATGTATGTGGATATAAAATCAACTTTTCATAAGATTATTCTCAGAAACATTCAACCACCTGAAATACATATTTGTTTCCTCGTCCTGAGAACTAACTTCAGTGAATCGTGCTTACAAACCCTAATATTTTTACAGTAACTGACACAGTTTATCATCAAAGCAAGTAGATTCCTATAGGACATGATGTGTATATTGATGTTCATTTTTATTCAACACTGGGACATTAAAATTTCTTCATTTTATGCACATCGTAGGATATATATTTCCTCCACAGGTTAGCAAATATATAGGCATTTGTTTCACTTTCAATCACTTCCTGCTTCAGAACACATGTATTCCTCCATGTTTCTTGACTGGTCTGTTCATGAGACTTCTATCCAAACACATTATTTTCGATTTCCTTTATCACTTTAGAAGCAAAACGGACACACACTTCATGATAAACCATCACTGTAATATCACCATTAGATGTATTACTGGTTGGAATGAATGATTATATATCAATAAAAGATTTTTTATATATTTTCTGATATCAATTCAATACATTGTTTAAAGTGTAACAAGTTATATTATTTATTCACAGTATGGTCTATTCATGCATTATCTCTATATTCATAGACACAGGGTACACCTGGTTGTACCCCCAATACTAATCTATACATATTTGAAATATTGCTCCCAGAAATGGTGGAAGAAATACTCATGTCACCTGATCTACATATGCATGTTATCACTGTAATATTCTGGACACAAAATGCAAAAGCCACACGTATGATTGTACCAAAGCCTAAAGGTAAACTGAACATGGATTACTAAAAACATCCCTGACCAGGTTGCCTAATGCTCTCAAATGTCAATACTATTGCTGGCTACATATTTGTTTCTTCCTAAGATTATATATTCAACCTCAAAACTGTTGAAAATGTTTAATTTTTTCACTCACTTGATACTTTTGCCTGATTTCCTAATGTCTCTATTGATATCTACTTTCCTACATATTTTCCGCAGTTCAACATTGTGACTGACCCTTCACATGTGCTGACATTGACATTCACTCTGTAACGGAAACACTATTGCTAAAGATCTTTGGTCCAAATCCTATACTCGCTCTTCTTCCGAAACATACTGACTATCTTCCTGATCCTATCGACTATCCCTTTTTGAGTAGATGTTCTCTACTACATTCAATCATCCAAGGTACAAGATCCTATGCCATTGTATATCGATTTTTCTGAAACATGTATCTAGAACGTAATTCAAAGCTACGTATCGCAATCAGTTGCCCAATGCATTTCGGAGCTTCAAATCTTACCTAGATTTCTGTTTTCATACTTATATTTCATCTCTATATTCCTATAAATATTGCAGGTTCCCAATACCATTATTCATCCCGCATAATGATTCCTTACCCAAATCGAACCTGTTATTAACCCTAACCATACACTGTTGCTTCAATCTAAAATTACAAAAGAGCAGGGACAGAGTTCGCCTTACAATACAGGAATGTAGGGTATCTTCCAACTGCTGAGAACCTCAAAGTTCGATGCAGAAATGATCCCTGGAGAAGATGTCAGCAGCTATGAAGGACCTGTGAGAGCAAAAGCCATCTTCAATGGCAAACAATCTAGGCAGGAAAAAGGGATGTGTATGCATCAGCCTCTCTCTTTTTAATGTAGAGAAGATTGACCTAACCAGACCTGCATGGAGAGCTGTTCCCAGGTGCCTATTTTGATATACAATTGAAACTAGTCAAATTTTCAAAGGAAGTAGGGGCAGCCTCTATCTAATGGAACCCTTGGAAGCAACGGTTAGGGCAAAGTTGTTGCCAAGGCAGTGACCTCTTTCAGTTCCTGAAGGAAGTGACCTACCTAACTTCCTTGGTGATGGAACATTCGGAAATTTTGATGCAAGAAGCCAGGCACCGAAAGCCAGTCCCAGTCCCTGTCCCAGTGGGCTCCCTTGTTTGGATTTACCAAGTACAGATCAGACCTTCTTGGTACCTACTGATGTGAGGATGGCCAAATGTCAGTAGAGCTCTGAAGAGAAGCTTTTCCTGAGATAGCAGGTAGTGGCTAACGGTTGGCTCCTCAAAGCATCACAGAGTTGGCCAAGGAGACAAGATCTGAGACAGGAGAGGCCATTTTGTGGGGAACATAGTATGGCCCACCAGTCAGAAGACATTCCGGATAGTTACAGACCTACTTTTAGGAAGGAGGTGCCTTTGTGTGTGGGTGTGAGTTTGCGGTTTTGTCTCATGTTCTGAGAATAGGTAGGAAAGGTGGTTGGTTTGGTTTGGAGTCGACTGTTTCTAGTAAGTCTTTTGACAAGGCGACTTTCTATGTCTGTGTATCCACTGTGTCCGTGGTTTTAGACATTAGAAAAGAGAATGCATCAATGGAGGTGTCCTGTCTAGTAGAAAGCTTCCCAGCATTCATCCTGCTCAATTGATGAATGGACTGTGGTTTGCCTTATGGATCTTAAACACCTACTAACATCCTAAGTTCCTGTTTTCTTCCTGAATTCTGGCCACTCTCCAGAATAGGCTCATGATTTATTGTGCAAGATATGTACCACCTCCAAGCTCTGTGACATGTCCATGTTCTTGATAGCTGAAGGGAATGGGAACATCTCGGAAAACTCAGACATCAGTGTGAGCAGTAAAGTCTCAGTGGAGAAACCCTGCTTTGGTCCATTTGCTTAACTATGGTTCTATTGCCTTGAATGTCAGGAAGGTCTTTGCCTCAGGCCACCCTTTTGTGAAGCCTGAAGAAACAGTTTTCAAATGAAAATGAATGGGCATCTCCTGTGGCTCTTTGCTTAATTGCTTTGAAAAGGATGGTGTCTTAATCAGACACTAGGCCCTGTTTGAGGCTGTGGCTAAGATTCTCAGCTCCAGATAGATGTAAAGAAGATCCCATGTGTGCATCCAAAACCAAAATGGCAAAAAGATCAGTCATTGTAGATGAAGTCTCTTGCCTTCCTCTGATAGGTTCCGGAACTCCATCAAGTGAGAATAGGATTCCTATGGGTCAAATGAGTTATTCAAATCCTGCAGAAGTACTTGGGTTCTCTCATGATGCCAAATCACATAATGAATCTATACCTGACTGTCAGTAGGCCTCAAATTGGAGAAGCAGAGCAGTATTAACAGCAGGCCTATTTGATCACTCCTGGTTCAAAGGAAGGGTGTCCAGGCCACACTGAATTTAGACAAATGAGGGGCAAGGGTGCATATTTTGGACATTGTCTTTGACTGCGCCCCTCATGGAAACCTCCAGCTAGAGTTTATGATGAGTGTCTATACGGCTGAAGATGAGGGCCATGTGGGAATGTTTTGGTTTTAATTGTGGTCATTTGTGTGGCGGTTGGAAGAGATGACAGGGTCCACATGGTCTTGAACTCAGGTGTGATTCCTCCTAGAGACTGAGTTCTGGAACTGACCTCAGAGAAGTATTGCCATTAATTGTGTTGGCATTGTAGGAGGCCACACATGAGAGTTGCCTTTGAAACCTGAGATCTAGGCCCAGGATGGCTTTCCTCAGAGAACTGAAAATCTCAGCAAGGATATCGCATAATTTTATTCTGAAAAACTTGGCAGCCATAGTTAAGAGTCAAAAGACACATGGACCTCCCGTTGTAGACCTCCATAGGCCTTGCTTCATGTGACCTTTTGGCCAGTGTTTGGGAAGCCTTGCCTGTTAGAGTTCCTCAGAGCTTTCATTGAAATGAGCTTCCTCCCCATGTAATGGTTCCTTGAAGAATGGAAACCCCAAAGTGCCTCCAACTTCATTCTTGAAAAATGGATAGATAAATACCATGATATTTTTGAAATTCCCAATGACCAAGTGGCACTGGAGAACCATTGGATGTTCTGTTGCAGACAGTGGCTTGATTGTTGTGTTACAGACAGTGCCTAGATTGACTGGGTTTCATGAAAATGAACAGAGATGCCAGTAAGTTGGAGCCTGCTGAGTAGTGGGCCTAGAGCAGTGGTGGGCAGGTGTGTGATAATACAACTGTGGTGTCGCCATGTGGATCTGCCATTGGCTTCCAAATAGCTTGTGACTGACTTGGTACAGCCAGCAGACCATTATATGAAAAGGCATCTTGTTATATGGAGAGGTTTCAGGGCAATGTTCACAATCAAGTTGCTATGGTCAAGGGGGCAAGTTATGTGGGATAGAACCCTGGTTGGTGAATTCTCCTGCACACCCTGACCCAACACACGTGACAGAACTCCCTCCAGCCCTATATCCTAGTTGAACTCCTTGTATTTCATGAAGCAAATACCAACCTCCCATTGCAGCATCAAGAAACACCACAACCTCGCCAGCACTTGTTGTTGTTTGATTTCATAATGGCTGCCAATCTTACTGGAGTGAGAAAAGGGTTCTCTTGTACATTGCTGGTGGGGCTGCAAATTGGTGCGGCCAATTTGGAAAGCAGTATGGAGATTCCTGGGAAATCTGGGAATGGAACCACCATTTGACCCAGCTATTGCCCTTCTCGGACTATTCCCTGAAGACCTTAAAAGAGCGTATTACAGGGATACTGCCACATCGATGTTCATAGCAGCACAATTTACAATAGCTAGATTGTGGAACCAACCCAGATGCCCTTCAATGGATGAATGGATTAAAAAAATGTGGCATCTATACACCATGGAGTATTACGCAGCACTAAAAAATGACAAAATCTTGGAATTTGCAGGGAAATGGATGGCACTAGAGCAGATTATGCTTAGTGAAGCTAGCCAATCCCTAAAAAACAAATACCAAATGTCATCTTTGATATAATGAGAGCAACTTAGAATAAAGCAGGGAGGAAGAGCAGGAAGAAAAGATTAACATTAAACAGAGACATGAGGTGGGAGGGAAAGGGAGAGAAAAGGGGAATTGCATGGAAACGGAGGGAGACCCTCATTGTTATACTAAATTACATATAAGAGGTTGTAAGTGGAATGGGAAAATAAACAAGGTGAGAAATGAATTACAGTAGAAGGGGTAGAGAGAGAAGATGGGAGGGGAGGGGAGGGGGGATAGTAGAGGATAGGAAAGGTAGCAGAATACAACAGTTACTATTACGGTATTATGTAAAAATGTGGATGTGTAACCCATGTGATTCTGCAATCTGTACTTGGGGCAAAAAAGGGAGTTCATAACTCACTTGAAGCTAATGTATGCTAAGGTATGAAATTTGATATGTCAAGAGCTTTGTAGGGTTTTGAACAACCAATAAAAAAATAAAATTAAAAAAAAAAAGAAAGAAACACCACAAAAAGGGCAGGATGACCAAATGGCTTCACAGTCCACTCAGGGAGACAATAAGCTTCCAGTGGCCACAGTTTACCAACAAAGAGAGAAATCAACACTGGTACCACATGTTCAATGGAAAATAAGAAACGATGTCCTCCAGGTCACATAGATGCAGATCCAGGTTTGATGGTCTCACCAGAAATGAAGCTAAAGCTCCAGACAACAAGATATATTTCAAGTGTCCAAACTCAGAGGCAGTTTTACAAGAAGGCTATTGGCCAGCAGAGTTCCATGTTTGTGGAGTGTTTACACAGTCACTTACTTTTGGAAACTCCTCTACCACCTACAAGGTTGTGAACTCCTGTGCATTTTCCATTCCAGATATGTATTCACAGATTTTCTAACTCTTCTCTTCGAATTGCATCTTACATGGGGTGAAGGTAATGTCAAAGGATTTATCTGGATGAGAGTGGGAAGACTTTTGTGTAGGACATATTTGCATACATATTGGATTCATTTTCCAGTTTTCCATTTCAAATACTTTATCTCTGACACTAAACCACACCCTACTAGTCTCTGACTACTAATCCTAATATGAGGCAGAAAAATAACCCAAACATAATAGAAATACAAGCAGTTCAGAGGAGGCATGGTGTATAGTTGGACTTGCCTTTTGCATTTTAAAGGTTAGGGGTTATAAATCTAGACAATTTTTTGTTGCAATAGTTGTCCATGTGGTTTTAAAGATAACAAATATGTGAATTCTTGTCTCTCTTTCTCTGTAGCCTACTCAGCAAATATATTTTTATATACACATAGAGAATCCTACCTGGTACTACACGTACATTCTTGTGAGGTGGCTAACTTGGCAGATACAAATTGAGAGAAAAGATCACTCCTTCTAAATGTCGTTGGAACTGAAAATTCAACCTATGGGTGAGCTTCCTAGTTGAACAAAATTATGCACAAATCCATGTTCAGTACAATGAATATTTTTGGATCTGTGGATGATATATATTTCATGGTGAATTTTGATTGGCATATATTGCTATTTTTAATGTTTCTGGGTGTGTATGTGTGTGTGTCTGTGTGTGTATATATATATATATATATATATATATATATATATATATATATATATATATACACTCTCTCCTTCTATTTTTCAAAATACGAAATATATGTGTCTTATATACACTCCCTAATTTTATTCATGTTCATGAATGTGGATTTATAATCAACTTTTCACAAGATTATTCTCAAAAAATTTCATCCACCTGAAATACATATTTGTTTCCTAGTACTGAAAACTAACTTCAGTGAATGGTGCATACAAATCCTAATATTTCTATAGTAACTGACACAGTTTATCATCAATGCAAGTAGATGCCTATGGGACATGATGTGTTTATCGATGTTCATTTTTATTCAACACTGGGACATTACAATTTCTTCAGTTTATGCACATCATAGGATATATATTTCCTCCACAGGTTAGCAAATTTATAGGCATTTGTTTCACTTTCAATCACTTCCTGCTTTAGAACACATGGATTCCTCCATGTTTCTTGACTGATCTTTTCATGAGATTTCTTTCCAAACACATTATTTTCGAATTCCTTTATCACTTTTGAAGCAAAACGGACACACACTGCATGATAAATCATAACTATAATATCACTATTAGATGTATAACTGGTTGGAATGAATGATTTTATATTAATATAAGATTTCTTATATATTTTCAGATATCAATTCAATACATTTTGTAAAGTGGAACCAGTTATATTATCTATTCACAGTATGGTCTATTCATGCATTATCTCTATATTCATAGACACAGGTTCCACCTCTTTGTACCCCCAATACTAATTTATACATCTTCAAAATATTGCTCCCAGAAATGGTGGAAGAAATACTCATGTCACCTGATCTACATATGCATGTTATCACAGTAGTATTCTGGACACAAAATGCAAAAGTCACACGTATGACTGTAACAAAGCCTAAACGGAAACTGAACATGGATTACTAAAATCATCCATGTCCAGGTTGCCTAATGCTCTCAAATGATCATCCTGTTGGTGACTACATATTTGTTTCTTCCTAAGATTATATATTCAACCTCAATACCATTGAAAATGTCTAATTTTTTCACTCACTTTGTACTTTGCCTGATTTCCTAATGTCTCTATTGATATCTACTTTCCTACATATTTTCTCCAGTTCAACATTGTGACTGACCCTTCACATGTGCTGACATTGACATTCACTCTCTAACCGAAACCCTATTGCTTATGAACTTTGGTCCAAATCCTATACTCACTCTTCTTCCGAAACATACTGACTATGTTCCTGATCCTATCGACTATCCCTTTTTGAGTAGATGTTCTCTACTACATTCAATCATCCAAGGTACAAGATCCTATGCCATTGTATATCGATTTTTCTGAAACATGTATCTAGAACGTAATTCAAAGCTACGTATCGCAATCAGTTGCCCAATGCATTTCTGAGCTTCAAATCTTACCTAGATTTCTGTTTTCATACTTATATTTTATCTCTATATTCCTATAAATATTGCAGGTTCCCAATACCATTATTCATCCCGCATAATGATTCCTTACCCAAATCGAACCTGTTATTAACCCTAACCATACACTGTTGCTTCAATCTAAAATTACAAAAGAGCAGGGACAGAGTTCGCCTTACAATACAGGAATGTAGGGTATCTTCCAACTGCTGAGAACCTCAAAGTTCGATGCAGAAATGATCCCTGGAGAAGATGTAGGCAGCTATGAAGGATCTGAGAGAGCAAAATCCATCTTCATGGCAAACAACCTGAACAGGACGAAGGGATGTGTATGCATCAGCCTTTCTCTTCTTAATGTAGAGAAAATGGACCTAAGCAGGCCTGCGTGGAGAGCTGTTCCCAGGTGCCTATTTTGATATACCATTGTAACAAGTCAAATTGTGACACAAAGTAGGAGCAGCCTCCATCTCATGGAACCCTTGAAAGCAACGGTTAGGACAAAGTTGTTGCCAAGGCAGTGACCTCATTCAGTTCCTGAAGGAAGTGTCCTAGCTAACTTCCTTGGTGATGGAACTCTCTGAAATTGTGATGCAAGAAGCCAGGCACCGAGAGCCAGTCCCAGTCCCAGTCCCAGTGGGCTCACTGGTTTGTATTTACCAAGTACAGATTCAGACCTTCTTGGTACCTACTGATTTGAGGATGGCCAAATGCCAATTGAGCTCTAAAGAGAGGCCTTTCCTGAGATAGCAGGTAGTGGCTAACTGCAGGCTCCTCAAAGCATCACAGAGTTGGCCAAGGAGACAAAATCTGAGAGAGGAAAGGCCATTTCGAGAGGAACATAGTATGGCCCACCAGTCAGAGGACACTCCAGATAGTCACAGATCCACTTTTGGGAATGAGGTGACTTTATGTGTGTGGGTGTGAGTTTGTGGTTTTGTCTCATATTCTGCGAATAGGTAAAAAAGGTGGTTCGTTTGCTTTGGAGTCTACTGTTGATAGTAACTCTTTTGACAAGGCGAGTGTTTCTATGTCTGTGTATCCACTGTGTCCGTGGTTTTAGACATTAGAAAAGAGAATGCATCAATGGAGGTGTCCTGTCTAGTAGAAAGCTTCCCAGCATTCATCGTTCATAAGTGATGAATAGACTGTGGCTTGTCTTATGGATAGGAAACAACTACTAACTTCCTAAGTTCTGGTTTTCTTCCTGAATTCTGGCCACTCTCCAGAATGAGCTCATGATTTATTGTCCAAGATATGTACAACCTCCATGCTCTGTGACATGGCCATGTTCTTGATAGCTGAAGGGAATGGGAACATCTCAGATATTAGTGTGACCAGTAAAGTCTCATTGGAGAAACCCTGCTTTGGGCCATTTGCTTACCTATGGTTCTGTTGCCTTGAATGTCAGGAAGGTCTTTGTTTCAGGCCACCCCTTTTTGAAGCCTGAAGAAACAGTTTTCAAATGGAAATGAATGGGCATCACCTGTGGCTCTTTGCTTAATTTCTTTGGAAAGGGATGTGTCTTAATCAGACACTAGGCCCTGGTTGAGGCTGTGGCTAAGATTCTCAGCTCCTGATAAATCTAAAGAGGATCCCATGTGTGCATCCAAAACCAAAATGGCAAAAGGATCAGTCATTGTGGATGAAGACTCTTGCTTTCCTCTGTTAGGTTCATGACGTCCATCAAGTGAGAATAGGATTCCTATAGGTCAAATGAGTTATTCAAAGTCCTGCATAAGTGCTTGGTTTCTCTCATGATGCCAAATCACATAAGCAATCTATACCTGACAGTCAGTAGGCCTCAAATTGGAGAAGCAGAGCAGTATTAACGGCACGCCTATTTGATCACTCTTGGTTCACAGAAAGGGTTTCCAGACCACCCTAAATTTAGACAAATGAGGGGCAATGGTGGATATTTTGGACACTGTCTTGGGCTGCATCTCTCATGGAAACCTCCAGCCAGAGTTTATGATGAGTGCCTATATGGATGAAGATGAGGGCCATGTGGGAATGTTTTGGTTTTAATTGTGGTCATTTGTGTGGCGGTTGGAAGAGATGACAGGGTCCACATGGGCTTGAACTCTGGTGTGATTCTCCTTGGAGACTGAGTTCTGAAACTGACCTCAGAGAAGTATTGCCATTAATTGTGTTGGCATTGTAGGAGGCCACACATGAGAGTTGCCCTTGAAACCTGAGGTCTAGGCCCAGGATGGCTTTCCACAGAGAGCTGAAAATCTCAGCAAGGATATCACATGATTTTATTCTGAAAAACTTGGCAGCCATAGTTAGAGTCAAAAGACACATCGACCTCATGTTGTAGACCTCAATGGGCCTGGCTTCATGTGACCTTTTGGCCAGTGTTTGGGAAGCCTTGCCTGTTAGAGTTCCTCAGAGCTTTCATTAAAATGAGCTTCCTCCCCATGTAATGGTTCCTGGATGAATGGAAACCCCAAAGTGCCTCCAACTTCATTCTTGAAAAATGGAAAGATAAACACCATGAAATTTTTGAAATTCCCAATGACCAGATGGCACTGGAGAACCATTGGATGTCCTGTTGCTGATCATGAATGTAACAGACAGTGCCTTGATTGACTGGGTTTCATGAAAATGGTGTAGAACAGAGATGCCAGTAAGTTGGAGCCTGCTGAGTAGTGGGCCTAGAGCAGTGGTAGGCAGGTGTGTGATAATACATCTGTGATGTGGCCATGTGGATCTGCCATTGGCGTCCAAATGGCTTGTGACTGACTTGATGCAGCCAGGAGACCATTATATGAAAAGGCATCTTGTTATATGCAGAGTTTTCAGGGCAATGTTCAGAATTAGGTTGCTATGGTCAAGGCGGCAAGCAATGTGGGATAGAAGCCCAGTTGGTGCATTCTCCTGCAGAGCCTGACCCACCACACGTTACAAGACTCCCTCATGCACTGTGTCCCAGTTGAACTCCTTGTATGTCATGAATCAAATACCAAACTCCCAGTGCAGCAGCAAAAAACACCACGAAAAGTGGAGGATGACCAAATGGCTTCAAAGTCCACACGGGGAGTCACTTTGCCCGAAGAGGCCACAGTTTACCTACAAAGAGACTTCAGCACTGCTGCCTCATGTTCATCGGAAAATAAGAAACCATGTCCTCCAGGTCACATAGATACTGACCCAGGTTTGATGGTCTCACTTCAAAGGAAGCTAAAGCTCCTGACAACAACATATATTTCAAATGCCCAAACTCAGAGGCAGTTTCTCAAGAAGTCTTTAGGGCAGCATAGCTCCATGATTGTGGAGTGTTTACACTGTCCCTTACTTTTGGAAACTCCTCTACCACCTCCAAGGTTGTGAACTCCTGAGCATTTTCCATTCCACATATGTATTCACAGATTTTCTAACTCTTCTTTTCTAATTGTGTTTTACCTGGGGCGAAGATAATTTCAAGGCATTTTTCTGGATGAGAGTGGGAATATTTTTTGTGGCACATATTTGCATACACATTGGATTTATTTTCCTATTGTCCATTTGAAATACTGAATCCGTGACACTAACCCATACCCTACTTGTCTCTGACTGCTAATCCTAATAAGATGGAGAAAAATAACCCAAACAGAATATAAATACAAGCAGTTCAGAGGAGGCATGGTGTATAGTTGGACATGGCTTTTGCATGACAAAATGTAGGTGCTATAAATCTAGTCGATTTAAATTGAAATAGTTCTCCATGTATTTTTAAATTTAACAAATATGTGAATTCCTCTCTCCCATTTTATGTAACCTATTGAGCACATCTATTTTTACATGCACATATAGAATACTACCTGGTATCACACATACGTTCTTGTGAGGTGTCTGACTTGACAGATACAAATGATGAGAAGTGATCACTCCACCTAAACGCTATGGGATTTGAAAATTCATCCTATGTGTGAGCCTCCTAGTTGAACAATATTATACATAAATCCATGTTCAGTAAATTGAATATTTTTCTATCTGTGTAAGATATATATATCACGGTGAATTTCGATTGGCATATATATTGCTACTTTTTAATGTCTCTCTCTCTCTGTGTGTGTATATATACACACTCCAGATTTTTTTAAAATATAAAATATATATGCCTTATTATACACTCCCTAAATTTTTTCATATTCATGTATGTGGATTTATAGTCAACATTTCAAAAGGTTATTCTCTGAAATATTCATCCACCTGAAATACATATTTGCTTCCTAGTAATGAAAACTAACTTCAGTGAATGGTGCATACATATCCTAATATTTCTACAATAATTGACCCAGTTTCTCATTAATGCAAGTAGATTCATATGGGACATGATGTGTATTTTTATGTTCATTCTTATTCGCCACTGGTACATTACTATTTCTTCAGGTAATGCACATAATAGAGTATATATTTCATCCACAAGTTAGCAAAATTATGGGTATGTGTTTCACTTTCAATAATTTTCTGTTTCAGAACACATGTATTCCTCCATGTTTCTTGACTGGTCTTTTCATGAGACTTCTTACCAAACCCATTATTTTCGATTTCCATAATCCCTTTTGAAGCAAAACTCACACACCGTTCATGATAAACCATAACCCTAATATTACCATTAGATGTATAACTGGATGGAATGAATGATTGTATATCAATATAAGATTTCTTATATATTTTCAGATATCAAATCAATCCATTATTTAAAGTGGAACCAGTTATATTATTTATTCACAGTATAGTCTATTCATGCATTGTCTCTATATTCATAGACACAGGGTACACCTCATTGTAAACTCAATACTAATTTATACGTATTCAAATTATGGCTCCCAGAAATGGTGGAAGAAATATTCATGTCACCTGATCTACATATACAATTTAACCCAGTAATATTCTGGACACAAAAAGAAAAGGTCACACTTATGTTTCTACCAAAGCCTAAATGTAAAGTGAACATGGATTACTAAAAACATCCATGTCCAGGTTGCCTAATGCTCTCAAAAGTCAATCCTATTTGTGACAATATATTCGTTTCTTCCTAAGATAATATATCCAAAATCAACCTTGTTGAAAATGCCTAATTCTATCACACACTTTATACTTTGCCTGATTTCGTAATGTCTCTATTGATACGTGCTTTCCTACATATTTTCCCCAGTTCATCATTGTGATGGTTCATATGTGCTCACATTTACATTCACTCTCTAACCAAAACCCTATTGCTAAAAAACTTTTGTTCCAAATCCTATACTGACTCTCCTTCCTAAACATACCGACTATCTTCCTAATCCTACCGACTATCCCTTTTTGACTGGATGTTCTCTTCTACATTCAATCATCCAAGTAATGTTCAGGTGAGCGTCGGAGGAAGAGACCACCAAGAGACTGTCTCATGGAACAGCAAAGGGTTTATTGGGGGTCCAGCATGCTGGGGCTCAGAGCTCCCTTGAATCGAGCAGAGAGCCCTGAGGACATCTTAAGCAGAGCTTATGTGTTTTCCTTGTAGAGGGCGGGGAGGGAAGTTTATTGATGGGTCAGGGCGAGTGGGCCGTTTGCATGCAACCGGGAGAGGGAGTACATTATATATTTTGGAAGTTGGAGACAGCACATTCTGGGAACAAGATTAGCAAACAGTTCTCAAGATTTCAACAGTGTTTTATTAAGCGTACAGAAACACAGGAAGTGACAAGTACCTATTTTATTAAACTTTCACTACCAACGATCCCTTTTTGACTGGATGTTCGCTTCTACATTCAATCATCCAAGGTACAAGGTCCTATGTCATTGTATATGGATTTATCTGAGACAACTTTGCAGAAAGTAATTCAAAGCTAAGTAGTCCCAATCAAGGGACCAATGCCCTTCTGGGCTTCAAATCTTACTTAGATTTCTGTTTTCATACATATATTTTACCTATGTATTCTACATATATTCAAATATATATATATATATATATATATATATATATATATATATATATATATATATATATATATCTCATAGTATATATATTTCATCCAGAGTTTCACAAATTTATAAGAATTTTTTTCATGTTTAATCAATTCCTTCTTCAGAACACATTTATTCCTCCAGGTCTCTTGACTGGTCTTTTCATGAGACTTCTTGCCAAACACATTATTTTTGACTTCCACAATCACTTTTGAAGCAAAACTCACACACTCTTCATGATAAACCATAACACTCATATTACCATTAGAATGTAACAGGATGGAATGAATGATTGTATAGCAATATAAGATTTTCTGTATATTTTCAGATATCAATTCAAAAAATTATTTAAAGTTGGAACCAGTTATATTATTTATTCTCAGGATCGTCTATTCATGCATTATCTCTATATCCAAAGACTCCAGGTACACCTGATTTTACACCCAACACTTATTTATACGTCTTCAAAATATTGCTCACAGAAATGGTGGAAGAAATACTCATGTCACCTGATGTCCATATACATTTTATCACAGTAATATTCTCGACAAAAAAGCAAAGGTCACACTTTGATTGTACGAAAGCCTAAATGGAAAGTGAGCATGGATTACTAAAAACATCTATGTGCAGGTTGCCTAATGCTCTCAAATGTCAATCCTATTGTTGAGTACATATTTGTTTCTTCCTTAGATTATATATTCAACAACAACCCTGTTAAAAATGCCTAATCCTATCACTGACTTTATACTTTGCCTGATTTCATAATGTCTGTATTCATATCTGCTTTCCTATATATTTTCCCCAGTTCATCATTGTGACTGACTCTTCACATATACTAACCTTTACATTCACTCTCTATCTGAAACCCAATTGCTAAAGAACTTTTGCTGCCAATCCTATACTCACCCTTCTTCCTAAACCTACCAACTATCTTTCTAATAATACCGACTATCCCTGTTTGACTGGATGTTCTCTTCAACATTCAATCATCCAAGGTACAAGGTCCTATGCCATGGTATATCGATTTATCTGACACATCTGTGCAGAACAAAATTCAAAGCTAAGTATCCCAATCAAGGGCCTAATGCTCTTCTGGGCTTCATATCTTACCTAGATTTCTGTTTTCATACTTATATTTCACTTGTATATTCTTGTAAATATCACAGGTACCCAATACCATTATTCATCAATCAGAATGATTCCTAAGCCAAATCGAACCTGTTATTAAGCCTTAACATACACTTTTCCCTCAATCTAACTATACAGAAGAGCAGGGACAGAGTTTGTCTTACAATACAGAAATAGAGGGGATCTTCCACCGGCAGAGAACCTCAAGGTCCATGCAGAAATGATCCCTGGAGAAGATGTATGCAGCTATTTAGGACCTGATAGAGCAAAAGTCATCTTCCATGGCAAACAACCTGCTCAGAATGAAGGGATTTGTCTGAATCAGCCACTTTCTTCTTTATGTAGAGAAGACGGACCAAACGAGGCTTGTATGGTGAGCTGTTCCCAGGTGCCTATGGTTGAAATACCATTTTAACTTGTGAAACTTTCACAGGAAGTAGAGGCAGCCTCCATCACATGAGACCCTTCGAAGCTACTGTTAAAACAAAGTGGTTGCCAAGGCAGTGTCATAATTCAGTTCCTGAAGGAAGTGAACTAACTAATTTATTGGTGATGGAGCTCTCTGAACTTGGGATCCAAGAAGCGTGGCATCCAGAGACAGTCGCAGTCACAGTCCCAGTGGGCTAACTTATTTGGATTTACCAAGAACAGAGTAAGTCTTTTTTGGTACCTACTGATATGAGGATGGCCAAATGCCAGGAAAGCTCTGAAGAGGGGTCTTTCATGAAAAAGCAGGTAGTGGCTCACCACTGGCTCCTGACAACTTCACAGTGTTGGCCAAGGAGACCAGATCTGAAACAGGACAGGCCATTTTGGGGGAACAAATAATGGCCAACCAGTCAGAGGACACTCCGGATATTCACAGACCTTCTTGGGTAAAGAAGTTGCCTTTGTGGGTGTGGGTGTGTGTTTGTGGCTTTGTCACATGTTCTGAGAATTGATAGGAAAAGCAGTTTGTTTCGTTTGGAGTGGACTATTTCTAGTAAGTCATTTGACAAGGCGAGTGTTTCTAGGTCTGTGTATCCCACTGTGTCCGTGGTTGTCGACATTAGAAAAGAGAATGTATCAATGGATGTGTCCTGTCTAGTAGAAAGCTTCCCAGCATTCATTCTGCCCAATTTGTGAATGGACTGCGGTTTGACTTTTCGATTGGCAACACCTCCTATCTCCTTAAGTTTCTGTTTTCTTCCTGAATTGTGGGCACTGTCCAGAATGGGCAAATGGTTTTGTGTTCAAGATATGTACCACCACCAAACTCTGTGACATGGCCATGTACTGGATAGCTGAAGGAAATGGCGAGCATCTCAGAAAACTCAGATACCAGCGTGACCAGAAGAGTCTCAGTGGGAAACCCTGCTTTGGGCCTTTTGCTTACCTATTGTTCTTTTGCCCTGAATGTCAGGAAGGTCTTTGCCTCAGGCCACCCATTGGTGAAGGCTGAAGCAAACAGTTTTCAAATTGTAATGAATGGGCATCACCTGTGGCTCTTTGCTTAATTGCTTTGAAATGGGATGGGTCTGAATAAGCCTCTTTGCCCTCTGTGATGCTGTGGTTAGAGTTTCAGCACCTGAGGGATCTAAAGAAAAATCTCTTCTGTATCCAAAACCAAAATGGCCAAAAGAGCAGTCATTGTGGATGAAGTCTCTCGCCTTCCTCTAAGGATCCTGACCTTTATCAATTGTGAATCGGGATCTTTCGGTCAAATGAGTTCTTCAAAGCCCTGCAGAGGCTAGCCCAGAGATGCGTGGGTTTTCTCATAACTCCAATTCACATAAAGAATCTAAACCCCAGAGCCAGTAGGCCTCAAATTGGAGAATTGGAACAGTATTAACAGCAGTCCTATTTGATCACTCATGGTTAACAGGAAGGGTGTTCAGGACACCCTGACTTTAGGCAAATGAGGGGCAAGGAAGTTTATTTTGGACACTGTCTTGCACAGCGCCCCTCATGAAAACCCCCAGCCAATGGTTATTATGTGTGTCTATTGGTAGAAGATAAGGGCCATGTGGGAGTGTTTTGGTT
This sequence comes from Callospermophilus lateralis, assembly GCF_048772815.1. Taxonomy (NCBI): domain Eukaryota; kingdom Metazoa; phylum Chordata; class Mammalia; order Rodentia; family Sciuridae; genus Callospermophilus; species Callospermophilus lateralis. Next base: position 11,721 of record NW_027513306.1, on the reverse strand, counting down.
TTAATTGTGGTCATTTGTTTGGCGTTTGGAAGAGATGACTGGGTCCACCTAGGATTGAACTCAGGTGTGATTCCCCTTAGAGACTGTGTTCTGTAACTGACCTCAGAGAAGTATTGCCATGTATTGTGTTTGGATTTTAGGAGTCCACCCATGAGAGTCGTCCTTGGAAACTGAGATCTACGCCCAGGGGGGCTTTCCACAGAGCACTGGGAATCTCATCCAAGATATGCCATGATTTTATTCTGAAAGATTGGCAGCCGTAGTTGAGAGTAAAAACACACATGGACCTCACATTGTAGACCACAATGTGACCTTTTGCCTACTCTTTGGGAAGCCTTGTATCTGAGAGTTCTCCAGAGCTTTCATTGAAATGAGCTTCCTCATCATTTAATGGTTCCTGAATGAATTGAAACCCACAGTGCCTTCAACTTCATTTATGAAATTTCAAAAACTTCATTTTTGAAATTTCCATGACCAGGTGGCACTGGAGAACCTTAGGATGTCCTGTTGCTGATCATGAGGGTACCAGACAGTGCCTAGAACTGAGATGTCAGTAAGTTGGAGCTTTCTGAGTAGTAGGCCTAGAGCAGTGGTGTGCAGGTGTGTGATAAAACATCTGTGGTGGGGTCATGTGGATCTTACACTGGCTCCAAATGGCTTGTGAATGACATGGTGCAGCCAGCACACCCTTGTATATAAAGGCATATTGTTACATAGAGAGTTTTCAGGGCAATGTTCACAATCTGGTTGCTATGATCAAGGGGGCAAGCAATGTTGGATAGAAGCCTGGTTGTTGCATTCTCCTGCAGACCCTGACCCCCCACATATTACAGGACACCCTCCAGGACTGTGTCTCAGTTGAACTCCTTATATGCCTTGAAGCAAATACAAAACACCCAGTGCAGGAGCAAGAAATAACACGAACACTGGAGGATGACGAAATGGCTTTCAAGTCCACATGGGGAGACACTTAGCCCTGAGTGGTCACAGTTTAGCTACAAAGAGAAAATTCAACACTGCTGCCTCATGTTCATTGAAAAATAGGAAACCATGTCCTCCAGGTCACATAGATGCAGACTCAGCTTTGATGTTCTCACTAAAAAGGAAGCTAAAGCTCCTGACAACAACGTATATTTCAAGTGCCCAACCTCATTGTCAGTATCTCCAGAAGTCTTTAGGCCAGTAGAGTTCCATGTTTGTGGAGTTTTACCCTGTCCCTAAGTTTTGGAAGCTCCTCTAAAGCCTCAAAAGTTTTAAACTTCTGAGAATTTTCCATTCCATATATGTATTTACAGATTTTCTGACTCTTCTCCTCTAATTTTGTCTTTCTTTGGGCGAAGGTTATGTCAAGCCATTTTCTGAATTAGAGTGGGAAGTTATTTGTGTAACACATATTGCATACACATTGGATTCATTTTCCAATTTTCCATTTGAAATACTGAATCCCTGACACTAACTTATACCCTACTACACTCTGACTACTAATTCTAATATGATGCAGAAAAGTAACCAAATCAGAATTGAAATACAAGCAGTTCAGAAGAGGCATGGTGTATTCTTGAACTTGCCTTTTGCATGATAAAGGTTAGGTGTTATAAATCCAGTCTATTTTTAATTGAAATAGATATCCATGTGTTTTTAAAGTTAACAAATATGTGAATTCCTGTCTCCCTTTGTGTGTAGCCTATTCAGCACATGTATTTTTATATGCACATATCGAATCCCAGCTGGTATCACACCTACATTCTTGTGAGGTGGCTGACTTGGCAGATACAAATTTTGAGAAGGGATCACTCCTCGTAAACGCTGTTGGAACTGAAATTCAAACTATTGGAGAGCCTCCTAGTAGAACAACATTATACATAAATCCCTGTTAAGTAAATTGAATATGTTTGGATCTGTGAATGTTGTGTATTTCATGGTGAATTTCGATTAGCATATATGTTGCTACATTTTAATATCTGTGTGTGTGTGTGTGTGTGTGTATACACACACACTCTACAGATTTTTCAAAATATGAAATATATATGTCTTATTTGCACTCCCTAAATTCATTCATGTTCAAGTATGTGGATTTATAATCAACTTTTCACCAGATTATTGTCAGAAATATTCATCCACCTGAAATACATATTTGTTTCCTAGTACTGAAAACTACCTTCAGTGAATGGTGCATACAACTCCTGTTCATAGCTGCAGCCTAAGGGGCCCAGCAAACTTCCAGCTGCCTGCAAACTTTCAGCTGCCGGCTGATGATTGGCTCACAGTGGCCCCAGCAACATCTAGCTGATTGGCTCCTCTGCGGTGATGCTCATTGGAGATGCTCATTGAGCTGTTTCCCCACCCTTTCAGACTGCCAGCTGATATTTGGCTCACAGCGGCCCCAGCAACATCTAGCTGATTGGCTCCTCTGCGGTGATGCTCATTGGGCTGCTTCCCTGCCTTTTCAGATCACAGAGCTGCTCATTGGGGGACTTTTTTGACTCCGCACGTGACCCAGCCAATCGGCCTCAAGAGCAGGAGGATTGTGGGAAGTGGAGAGAGGCTTGTGTCGGAGGGAAAGGCTTGTGGGAAGCCGGTGGTGACAGTTGGGGCTCTGAGGGTTTTTCCTGAGAGGCTCTTTTGCTTGGCGTGTGTGGTTCTAAAAATAAAGTTGCTTTCTTTTGAAAAGTGGATCCTGATTGTGCCCAGCCAGACTGCAGCATTTGGTGGCTCGCATGGGGAGCGACTGAGGGTAACTGATAAGGTAAACTGCTCGCCCCTGAGGGCAGGACAAGAGGATGGGTAGCCATTTTAAGATTCCTCTTTTGTTTTGCTTCACATTTGCTTTAAATTGCCTGTCCCTGGAGACGAGTGAGACGGAAGAAAAACCGCTCACATCTGAGGAAAAACTATTTGTGTCTGAGGAACAGATAGAGAGAAAGGCTATAATGATATTTTGTTTTTCCATTTTTATTTCATTCTATCTCTGTTTTGTTTGGTGTTATCTTGTTGGGTTGTATTATAGTAGAAATATGGCATCAGAAATTAGAAAAAAAAACAAACTGAAAAAGTGTTAAGTAAATTGTTAGAGGAAGGAGGCATCCCAGTAAAATTAAGAGCAGTCAGGGCATACGTTGATACAATACAAAAATGTAGCCCATGGCTTTTTAAGGAGGAGTTGTTAAATATATCACAATGGAACCATCATGGTGAAGATTTAAAAAGAATAGAAAAGAAAAGCCCAGGGACTCTGCCAGTTGGCACATTGCCATTGTGGACTTTTGTATCTTGTTTGTTTAGTCAAAAGCCTTCAGTTCAGACAATGGTAGAGGAAGGAGAAGACATATTGATTCAAGTAAAAGAGAAGGTCTCTCAAGTTAGTCAGACAGAGGAAAAAATTCAAGTAAAAGAGAAGGTCTCTCGAACCAGTCAGACAGAGGAAAAAAATCATGTAAAAGAGAAGGCCTCTCAAGCTAGTCAGACAGAGAAAGAAAGTGTAAAACAGTAAAAGCCATCAGGGGGAAATTTACAACAGGAGACTACTACTAACACCTTTCTATCACCAGAGGGTGTAAGTTTCCAACCAACAGAACCACCTCTACAGGAGACTGCTACTAATACTTTTCTATCACCAGAGGATGTAAGTGTCCAACTAACAAGGCCACCTCCATATGCTGGGAAGCCCCCAACCCCCACAGTTGATAGTTGGGATCCTGAGACAAGATCTCAAATATTAACATGCCCTATATTTGAGGTAGGAGGGCAGCGAGTTTACCATGCTTTAAATTTCAAAACAGTGAAGCAGATAAAAGAGGCTGTAACAACCTATGGTCCTCAAGCACCCTTCACTGTAAGCATGGTCGAAACCATTAACAACTTGAACATGAAGCCAGCGGATTGCGCTAATATGTGTAAAGTTGTGCTAAATGGAGGACAATACCTGTTATGGAAGGTTGACAATGAGGAATTTTGCAAGGAGACGGCTATGCGAAATGCAGCAGCTGGTTATCCTCAGAGAAATCTAGACATGTTGTTAGGAAAGGGACCTTATGAGGATCAGCAGCAACAAATTGCATATGATTCAGGTGTATGTGCATAAATTGCTGTAGATGCAATTAAGTCATGGAAGACTTTACAAGGACTTGGAGGTTTACAAGGTCAATTATCTAAAGTAATACAAGGAGCTAATTAACTTTATGCTGAATTTGTCGATAGGCTTATTCAAACAGGTACCAGAGGTTCTGGGAAAACAGAACAAGCAATGCTATTACTAAAAAAACTGGCTTATGAGCAAGCGAATAGTTGGTGCAGAGATATAATTAGACCATGGAAACATGAAGATTTAAACACATATATTAAATTATGTAGAGACATTAATGAACAAGAGCAAGTCGTGGCAACTGCAGTAAAACAGGCTTTAGATGCCAGAGACATTAATGAAGAAGGGCAAATTGTGGCAGCTGCACTAAAACAGGCATTAGATGCCAGGCCAAGAACATGCTACAATTGTGAACAAACAGGACATTTTAAAAGGAATTGCCCATAGGAGGAGGGTTTAACAAAATTACTTATAGATATTAAAGGTTTTTTTTTTTTTCAATTCCAATTCATCCTGAGGATAGTCCACGTTTTGCATTTACTATCCCTGCACTGAATCATGAAGGTTCTGATCAGAGATATGAATGGAAAGTACTGCCTCAAGGGATGGCTAACAGCCCAACAATGTGTCAAATTTATTTTAACAAAGTAATCAAGCCACTTAGAAATCAAAATCCTGAACTACAAATATTTCACTATATGGATGATGTATTATTAGCACACAAAGCTAAAAACACATTGCTAGAATGTTATGCCACACTTACAAACTTATTAAAAAATAATCTAGATATAGCAATAGATAAAGTACAATTAAATTTTCCAATTAATTATTTAGGTGTTCTATTATCCTCAACCATGTACCGCCACCAAAAATTCAAATACATGTAGATCAACTCAAATCACATAACGACTTTCAAAAGTTATTAGGAGACATAAATTGGATAAGGCCTTATCTAGGTATACCAACAGGAGAGTTGGGATATTTATTTGATATCCTAAAAGGTCCATCATATCCCAATTCACGGTACATGTTAAAGCCTGAAGCAAGAAAGGCATTAAAAATCATTGAAACATATATGGAAAATATGCAATTGGATAGAATTGATATAAGTTTGCCTTTATTATTTATTGTCTACCAACAAAAAATATTCCTACAGGAGTATTTTTGCAAGAACGTCCATTATTATAGATACATTTATCTTATTCTCCTAACACTATTCTTACTAGGTACCCTGAGGCTATAGGACAATTAATACTCAAAGGAATAAAAGCAGCAAAGTGAGTGCTTGGGATTGCTCCCAATAAAATTATTACTCCACATACTCTGAATCAAATTGATGAGTTAGTTAATGAGTTAAATACTTGGGCAATAATCATGTGCAAATCTAATGTTTCATTTCATAATCACTTACCATCTAATCCTTTATTGTCTTTTTGGTCATCGCATCCTGTAATTTTTCCAAAATTGACAAGAAAAACACCTATCATGAATGCTCCAAATATATTTACTGATGGATCAAATAATGGTACAGCAGCAATAGTTACACCTGATCAAACTTTTACATTTCTAGTACCCAAACAATCAGCTCAAAATGTAGAGCTTAATGCAGTATTACAAGCTTTTGTGATGTTTAAAGATTCTGTATTTAATTTATTTTTGATAGTCAGCATATAGTTAATGCTATAGTATGCCTTGAAGATGCTGGTAGGATTTCCCATTCCTCTACTGTTTTCTCCTTGCTTTCCACTATACAAAGTATAATCTGGGACAGAAAAGATCCATTCTTTATAGGACATATCAGGGCACATACAGGATTGCCTGGAGCCATCAGTTTGGGCAATGATTTAGCAAATAAAAGTACACATGACATACATATTTTCTCTACACTAGAAGAAGCTATAAATTTTCGTAAAAAGTTCCATGTCAAAGCTAATACCTTACAAAAGCCTTCTAAAATAACTAAGGAAAAAGCTAGACAAATAATAAAACAATGTCAAAATTGTGTGACCTTTTTACCACAAGTTAATCTTGGAGTCAATCCTAGAGGATTGATACCTAATCATATTTGGCCGATGGACATCACACACTTGTCAGGATTTGGAAAATTAAAATATTTGTATGTTACAGTTGATACTTCTTCTGGATTTTTGATGGGCACCCTTCATGCCGGAGAAAAAACTAAAGATATTATCACTCATTGCTTACAAAATTTTGCCACTGTGGGCGTTCCCAAACAGTTAAAAACAGATAATGCCCCTGGTTATACTTCTACCTCTTTTAAACAATTTTCGTCATCATTTGGCATTACTCATATAACATTAATCCCATACAATCCACAGGGACAAGGCATAGTTGAAAAAGCTCATCAAACTATTAAAAAGTACTTATTAAAGCAAAAAAGACGCAATTGGGAAAGGGTATATATTCCCCAAAGACAAACTTAAAATAACCCTTTTTATTCTAAACTTTTAAAATTTGGATTCATCAGGACTTAGTGCTGGGGAAAGGCATATGTGTCCAAAAAATGTGCATAAGCCCAAGGTTCTTTGGAAAGATATTCTAACAGGACAATGGAAAGGTCCTGACCCAGTAATTGTCTGGAGTCGGGGGTCTGTTTGTCTGTTTCCACAGGAAAAACAGTAGCCGATTTGGATTCCAGAGAGATTAACCAAGGTCCTGACCCAATGATTGTCTGGAGCCAGGGGCCTGTTTGTGTGTTTCCACAGAGAGAACAACAGCCGATTTGGATTCCAGAGAGATTAACTGAAGCGATTTCTACAGAACAAAAAGAAGATGATTTGACTCAAGTCCATATCAGCTGATATCCAAAATTCCAGTTTGGCTACCCTTACATCTAAGATAGAACCAGGATGCTTTTTTCAATATCTATTTTATTATTGCCTTTTCCCACATTTTATTTTGTTTTTTTGAGCTCATACATACCTAGTTTAATGTTTTGGTGATCAGTTCTATTTTTTGACAATAGAGTTTTTAAACATTGCAATGGAGATTTCACATGTAAAAAGTTATAAGGCCTTTACTATTAGGTTATGTGTTGTATGTATTATATTATGTGTGCACACTTGTGTTTTGTGTTATATGTTTGAATGTTCATATGTCCATATATCATATATGATGAGGGCTCATGAAAAAATTGATCCAAATATTTTTTTATTCACATTATTTAAATGGTTTAATTTAAATTGGGTAAACAGCTGTTGAGGATTGTTTTAAAATGTGAACAAAAAAGGAGGTTAACAGATCTGTTTGTTTTCTTTCACATTTCCTTTTCATTATATTTAATAATTCTCTCCAAGACAATGTAAATTGTTAAGAAAATTGTTTTCTTTCAGTGTTTTCTGGAATGTTACATAATTTTTTCTTTAGCCATTATTGCCAGAATTTCTATCTTCGTCACAGTGCTGGTGAAATCAAAGATAAAACCAATCTACAGCTTCTGCAATAGCCATCACTGAACTGCTTGCAGAAGTTGCCTGGACACATTGTGAACTCACATGTATGCATTGTAAACTATCTGTTTGTGCAGCAACTTGTGGTAGTGTTGGGTTATATTTGCTGATGATGTCATTGGTGGTACAATTTTTTCAAAAGGAGCCATCAATTGGCTTGGTGTATCTTCCTCCCTTCTGAGATTCCAAAAGTAAGGGACAGGGTAAACACTCCACAACCATGGAGCTCTGCTGGGCTAAAGACTTCTTGAGAATCTGCCTCTGACGTTGGGCACTTGAAATATATGTTGTTGTTGGGAATTTTACCTTTCTTTGTAGTGAGACCATCAAATCTGGGTCTGCATCTATGTGACTTGGAGGTCATGGTTTCTTATTTTCCAATGAACATGAGGCAGCAATGTTGAATTCTCTCTTTTAGGGTAAACTGTGGCCACGGGGGGCTAAGTGTATCCACATGTGGACTGTGAAGCCATTTGGGCATCCTTCACTTTTTGTGGTGTTTCTTGCTGCTGAAATGGAATTTTTGTATTTGCTTCACGAAATACAAAGAATTCAACTGTTACCCAGTGCGTGAGGGAGATCTGTCACCTGTGGTAGGACAGGGTCTGCAGAAGAATGCATCAACCAGGCTTATATTCCACATAGCTTGCCCCCATGACCATAGCAACCCAATTCTAAACATTGCCCTGAAACCTCTCCATATAAAAAGATGCCTTTACATAGAAGGGACTGCTGGCTGCACCATGTCTGTCACAAGGCATTTGGAAGCCAATGGGAGATCCACATGGCCCCACCACAGATGTTTTATCACACACCTGCCCACCACTGCTCTATGCCCACTCCTCAGCAGGCTTCAACTTCTTGGCATCTCTGTTCGGCACCATCTTCATAAAAACCAGTCAATCAAGGCACTGACTGGTATACTCATGATCATCCTCAGGATATCCAAAGATTCTCCAGTGCCACCTGGTCATGGGAATTTTAAAAATTTCATGGTATTTATCTAGCCACTTTTCAAGGAGGAAGTTGGAGGCACTGTGGGTTTCAATTTATTCTGGAACCATTAAATGGTGAGGAAGCTCATTTCAATGAAATCTCTGGAGAACCCTCACAGGAAGGTTCCCAAACAGTGGCCAAAAGGTCACATGAATCCAGGCCTATTGAGGTCTACAATGTGATGTCCATGTGTGTTTTGACTCTCAATTATGGCTGCCAAGTTTTTCAGAATAAAATCATGTGATATCCTGGCTGAGATTCCAAGTGCTCTGGGAAAAGCCACCCTGGGCCAAGATCTCAGTTTCCAAGGGTGACTCTCATGCGTGGCCTCATAAAATCCCAACACAATTTATGCCAGTACTTCTCTGAGGTCTGTTCCAGAACTCATTCTCTAAGGGGAATCACACCAGAGTTCAAGTCCAGGTGGACCCAGGCATCGGTTCCAACTACCACACAAATGACCACAATTTAAACCAAAACACTCCCACATGGCCCTCATCTTCGTCCATACAGACAGTCATCATAACCTCTGGCTGGAGTTTTTCATGAGGGGTGCAGCACAAGACAGTGTCCAAAATAACCTCCCTTGCCCCGCATTTGCATAAAGACATGTTGGCCTGGACACCCATCTTGGGAACCAGGAATGATCAAATAGGCCTGCTGTTAATACTGCTCTGCTTCTCCAATATGAGGCCTACTGACTGTCAGGTATAGATTCTTTTTTTTTTTTTAGAAAGAGTGAGAGAGTGAGAAAGATGGGGAGAGAGAGAGAATTTTAATACTTTTCTTTTTTAGTATTTGGCGAACACAACATCTTTGTCTGTATGTGGTGCTGAGGATCGAACCCGGGCCGCACGCATGCCAGGCGAGCACGCTAGGGCGTGAGCCACATCCCCAGCACCAGGTATAGATTCTTCATGTGATTTGGATTCAGTTGAAAACCCAAGCACCTATGGGCTAGTTTCTGCAGGGCTTTGAAGATCTTATTTGAACCAAAGGTTCGTATTCTTACTTGATGGAGGTCAGGAACCTTACAGAGAAAGGCGAGAGAATTCTTCCACAATGAATGCTCTTTTAGCCAATGTAGTTTATGATGCACACATGGGATCTTTCTTTAGATGCATCAGGTGCTGAGAATCTAAGCCACAGCCTCACAGAGGACCTATAGCCTGATTCAGACACATTCCTTTCCAAAGCAATTAAGCAAAGAGCCACATGTGATGCCCATTCATTTGCATTTGAAAACTGTTTTCTTTATGCTTCCCAATGGGTGGCCTGAGGCAAAGATCATCCTGACATTCAGGGCAACAGAAAAATAGGTAAGCAAAAGGCCCAAAGCAGTGTTTCTCCACTGAGACTTTTCCTGATCACAGATATCTGAGTTTTCTGGGACGCTTCGCCATTCCCTTCAGCTATCAAGTACATGGCCATGTCACTGAGTTTGGAGGTGGTACATATCTTGGAAACAATATCATGAGCCTATTCTGGAGAGTGGCCAGGATTCAGAAAAAAAACCAGAAACTTAGTAAGATATCAGGGGTTGCTCATTGATAAGGCAAGCCGCAGTCCATTCATAAATTGGGAAGTATGAATGCTGGGAAGCTTTCTACTACACAGGACACATCAATTGAAGCTTTCTGTTTTCTAAAGTCTACAACCACGTACACGGTGGGATACACAGACCTAGAAACACTCGCCGTGTCAAACGACTTACTAGAATCAGTTCACTCCAAACTAAACAAACCGCCTTTCTTACCTATTCTCAGAACATTAGACAAAACCACAAACACACACCCACACCCACAAAGGCACCTCCTTCCCCCAAGTAGGTCTGTGACTATCCGGAGTGTCCTCTGACTTTTGGGCCATACTATGTTCCCCCAAAATGGCCTGTCCTGTCTCAGATCTGGTCTCCTTGGCCAACTCTGTGAAGTTGTCAGGAGCCAGCGGTGAGCCACTACCTGCTTTCCCAGGAATAGCCCCTCTTCAGAGCTTTTTGCATTTGGCCTTCCTCACATCTGTAGGTACCAAGAAAGACTGACTCATACAGGAACATGAATGAATTTAGGGAATGTATAATAAGACACACTTATTTCATATTTTGGAAAATCTGGAGAGTATATATATATATATATATATATATATATATATATATATATATATGTATATATATATATACACACACACACACACACACACACACACACACACACACATTAATATTTAGCAATATATATGCCAATTGAAATTCATCACGAAATATAATACATCCACATATCCAAAAATATTCATTTTACTGAACATGGATTTATATATAATGTTTTTCACTAGGAAGCTCACCCATAGGTTGAATTTTCAGTTCCATCAGTATTTAGGGGAAGTAATCTCTTCTCACAATTTTTATATCCAAAGTCAATGAGCTCACAAGAATATACGTGTGTTACCAGGTAGGATACTATATATGCTTAAAAAAATACATGTACTCAATAGGCTACAGAAAAAGAGAGACAGGAATTTACATATATGTTAACTTTAAAAGCTCAGGGAAAAATACTACAATGAAAACTTGACTAGATTTATAACACATACTCTTGATAAAGCAGAAGGCAAATCCAAGCATACACCATGCTTCCTATGAAAGGCCTGTATTTCTATTTAGTTAGGTTTCTTTTTCTCCATTATATTAAGATTAGTAGTCAGAGTCTAGTAGGGTATGGGTTAGTGTCAGGGATTCAGTATTTCAAATGGAAAATAGGAAAATGAATCTAATGTGTATGCAAACATGTGCTACACAAAAATCTTCCCACTCTCATCCAGAACGAAGCCTTGACATAACCATTGCTCCAAGTAAGACACAATTAGTTGAGAGGAGTTAGAAAATATGTGAATACATATGTGGAATGGAAAATGCTCAGGAGTTCACAACACTGGAGGTGGTAGAACAGTTTCCAAAAGTAAGGGAGAGAGTAAATACTCCACAAACATGGAGCTGTGCTGGCCTAAAGACTTCTTGAGAAACTTCCTCTGAGGTTGGGTACATGAAATATATGTAATTGTTAGGAGAATTAGCTTCATTTGTAGTGACCCCATCAAATCTGGGTCTGCATTTATGTGACCTGGATGACATGGTTACTTATTTTCTAATGAACATGAGACAGCAGTTATGAATTCTCT